>NC_069510.1:155380265-155680265 GCF_027579735.1 Bombina bombina | reverse complement strand
ATATCACTACAGACATTCAGAGCATGCACAGGTGTGAAATGCATACCAGAGTATGCTCAGCGGTACACATGCACACAGATCCATGTGCCTGATATCACTACAGACATTCAGAGCATGCACAGGTGTGAAATGCATACCAGAGTATGCTCAGCGGTACACGTGCACACAGATCCATGTGCCTGATATCACTACAGACATTCAGAGCATGCACAGGTGTGAAATGCATACCAGAGTATGCTCAGCGGTACACGTGCACACAGATCCATTTGCCTGATATCACTACAGACATTCAGAGCATGCACAGGTGTGAAATGCATACCAGAGTATGCTCAGCGGTACACGTGCACACAGATCCATTTGCCTGATATCACTACAGACATTCAGAGCATGCACAGGTGTGAAATGCATACCAGAGTATGCTCAGCGGTACACATGCACACAGATCCATTTGCCTGATATCACTACAGACATTCAGAGCATGCACAGGTGTGAAATGCATACCAGAGTATGCTCAGCGGTACACATGCACACAGATCCATTTGCCTGATATCACTACAGACATTCAGAGGATGCACAGGTGTGAAATGCATACCAGAGTATGCTCAGCGGTACACATGCACACAGATCCATTTGCCTGATATCACTACAGACATTCAGAGCATGCACAGGTGTGAAATGCATACCAGAGTATGCTCAGCGGTACACATGCACACAGATCCATTTGCCTGATATCACTACAGACATTCAGAGCATGCACAGGTGTGAAATGCATACCAGAGTATGCTCAGCGGTACACGTGCACACAGATCCATTTGCCTGATATCACTACAGACATTCAGAGCATACACAGGTGTGAAATGCATACCAGAGTATGCTCAGCGGAACACATGCACACAGATCCATGTGCCTGATATCACTACAGACATTCAAAGCATGCACAGGTGTGAAATGCATACCAGAGTATGCTCAGCGGTACACATGCACACAGATCCATGTGCCTGATATCACTACAGACATTCAGAGGATGCACAGGTGTGAAATGCATACCAGAGTATGCTCAGCGGTACACATGCTTACAGATCCATGTGCCTGATATCACTACAGACATTCAGAGGATGCACAGGTGTGAAATGCATACCAGAGTATGCTCAGCGGTACACATGCTTACAGATCCATGTGCCTGATATCACTACAGACATTCAGAGCATGCACAGGTGTGAAATGCATACCAGAGTATGCTCAGCGGTACACATGCACACAGATCCATTTGCCTGATATCACTACAGACATTCAGAGGATGCACAGGTGTGAAATGCATACCAGAGTATGCTCAGCGGTACACATGCACACAGATCCATTTGCCTGATATCACTACAGACATTCAGAAAGTGCAGGGCAAATAGCCCGGAGCGTAGCTAAGGGTTAAGGCCTGTAGGAGTGAGTGCTGCTGCTGTGTGTGTTTTAGTTACAATGTTGCACTATGTTGGGAGGGGTCTACTAACCTTATAAGAAGGATGTACAGGAATTCCACTTCCTCTTTGTTCCTGTGGACTCCCAGAAGAATTTTCAGCTTAGCAGTTTGCAGCATTTTCCAATGGAAGGCGAATCTGGAGAATGGGAAGAAATGGAGTTAGAGGACGTGGAGTGGGTCGCACCATCCCCATCCGGAACTGTCATGGTGGGTCTGGGCCATGGGTCTGGGCTGTGTCTGCCTGTTTCTCCCTCAGGGGGGGGGGGGTAGCCCACTGTTGTTCTCTTCTCCTGCACGGGAGAATTTAGGGGGGGATGGTGGCCCCGGTATAGCCTATCCGTCGTGTGAGACAGACTGTAGGCCCTCAGGGGAGATTGGGCCTGAGGGGAGAGTAGGAGCGCCCGGCGGGTCGGTTGTAGGGCCTAGGGGGTCCCAGGGGAGCTCCGGGTTCGGCTCCGGGGGTCCCGGCTTTGTAGCCGGGGGCTCCGGTGTCGGCCTTAGGCAGGGGCCTGTAGTGACAGGGCCCAGCGAGGCCTTAGGAAGTGCGGGCACCTCGGGGGTGAGCGTCGTTGGCACGGGTAGTGGGAGCAGTGCGGCCTCACCTGCGGCAGTGGTCCTCTCCGGGGAATCGTTGGCGGCGGCGGTGGCTCTCCTCCAGTCCTTGGCGTCGGTCCTCGCGGGTACGTCGTCGGGTCCGGCGGTACTTCAGGCCCCGGCTTTGGCCTACGGCGAGGTACAGGCCTCCGGTCCGTCGTCCCTCGTGGCTTCTAAAATGGCCGCCGCGTCGACTTCCGGCGGTGTTGCGCGCTCCCGCGTCACTTCCGGTGACGTCATTTCCGCTCGCGGCAGTCGCAATCTGGACAGCAAGCAGAGCGGATCGTTCCCCCCGGGCTCCGAAGGTAAGAAGGGAGCACCTCGGGGGGGGACACCCGCTCTTGGGGGCAAGAACGATGGGGCCCAGGAGGCCAGGGGGGCGCATGATAGGCCGGATAGAGGGGCAGAGGTGCTGAATCATGGGGCAACTGTGAGCGTGGCACCGGGGCAGCAGGGGCCTCCGGAGGGCGCTCCGGGGGCGTCACAACAGGGTGTGCGCACTAGAGCCGCAGTTGGACACAGTAATAAGGGGGGGATGCCGACAGGGCACCCGCCTCGCGCTCGCGGCCTACGTTAGGAGGGGGAAAAGCTAAGGCGGCCCCCGCACGCGCTGCGGCCCAAAGTAAAGGGCTAAGACCGCGAATAAGGGGGCCATCCTGGTGCACAACGCAAGGGGCGAGGCCGCAATAGCGGAGCCCCAGGGGCAAGGCCTGCAGGGTATCATGACGCCCAGCAGGACTTCACCGGCACGATCTGAGCAAATAGCCACAAGGGGGGCTGTCAAAAGGGGGCATGCTAGCATTAGCGTTGGCACTGGGGAAGGCTTAGAGAGCCCCGGGAGGGGACAGGCGAGACAGGCTAGGGGATTGAAGTCTCAGGGTCGGAGTAGGACCGTGAGATTTCAAGAGGATTCGACTAGCGGGTTGGCCACCAGTACGGATGATGATGTGAGTGTGGCATGCGGTGTGAGTGACAGTGACCGGGAGGGCTATTTAGAATTTGAGGAAAGGGGGGATAGGGAAGAGATGGCTGGTCCTTCCCGAGGTACTCCCCTCTTGGCTTCTATTTTGCAGGTACCCAGGACTTCCTCATCCAGCAGGGATATGGCGACTCAGAGTTCCGGAGCTCTCGTGCCTAGAGGAGTCAGCAGTGCTTCTGGACAAGGCCAAGCCGCATCAGGCGCTTCCTCTGGTGAGATGCAACTTGGTTTACCTAGGGGGCGGTGTAATTCTTCCAGCTCTAGTGGGTCAGGGTCAGGATCTGAGATAGATGGGTCCCTGGGTTTGCACACGAAAGGGCATAGGAGGATGTATAGAATGTTGAGGAAGATGAGTAAGGGCAATCACAGGGATGACATTGCCAGTAGTGGGGCGCAGTCATCTCAACTCTTAGGGGTTGCTGGGGGGTCACCACAGGCGGTGAACAGAAAGGCAGCGGTACACGGGGATACTTATTCGTGCCAGGTACACAGTTTGCATGCACACCTTAAAACTAAAACTGTGAAACGTATTCAGGACGGTAAGTATGTTAACATGTTTGAGCTGTCTGCAGAGGCCTTTAAGTTTAAGGAGATGGCGGAGGATGGTACGGGCCCTAAGAAATTTAGGCGGCCTGATACCCTTGAGGAGTGGCATCGGTGTTTCCGGGTATACGCCACTTGCTACTTAGAAAGGTTTCCCGATCAGGGGACTGCACTCTTTAAGTACGTTGACACCATCGATGCAATACACAGAAAGTTTGCCGATGGTGCTTGGAGGGAGTATGATATGTTATACCGGAAAAAGAAAGTGGGCAACCCACTGCTTGATTTTGGTACGATGGATTTGCACCTCTGGGCGCATCTTGATGCGGAAAGGAGGGCGCAAGGAGGCGCCATAGCGGCATCGCCCGGGGCTAGGCAGACTTTGCGCTTTCGACGGCGACAAGGGGGTGTATGCTGGCGATACCAGGACAAGGCGTGTGAGCGGGGCACTTCGTGCACGTTCAAGCACGTCTGCAAGTTTTGCAGCGGGCAGCACCCCGGGGCTGATTGCTCCAAAAAGCGAGACACCCAAACTGATCGGTTTGGGAGCAAAGGAGGCGCTGGCGCTAAGGGCAGATTCACCACTTAGAGTCCAGGTCATTTGTAAATGGCTGCGTAGGTACCCTGATAGGGCGGCTGCTCAGCTTCTGGATAGCGGGTTGCGTGAGGGCTTTGTGATCCCGGTAGTAGGCCGGGTGGGGGGAGCACGAGACAGGAAAAACCTGAAATCGGCTTCCCAATACCCTGAGGCAGTCAGGGAAAAACTGGGCAAAGAAGTGGCCTTGGGTAGGGTCGTAGGCCCCTTTAGGGACCGGCCGCTACCGGATTTAGTTGTCTCCCCACTAGGGGTGGTCCCCAAGAAGGAGACAGGTAAGTTCAGGCTTATACAACACCTCTCTTATCCGAAAGGGCGGTCGGTAAACGACGCTATACCGGAGGAATTGAGCTCGGTCCGTTACCAGTCGTTTGACGACGCGCTGGCTCTGGTTAAGGAACGGGGCCCGGGAGCATTAATGGCGAAACTAGACGTGGAATCCGCGTTTAGGCTACTCCCGATTCACCCATCATCCTTTGGGCTGATGGGGTGTTGGTTTGAAGGGGGTTACTATGTTGACCGTTGTCTGCCCATGGGCTGTTCGATATCCTGCGCGTACTTTGAGGCATTCAGCACTTTCCTGCACTGGGCGGTGGTCTTGGTGGCGGGGAGTGATAGAGTGGCGCACTACTTGGATGACTTTCTCCTGGTAGGGGCGGCCAACTCGCAAGAATGTGCCTCCTTAATGAAAGTCATGAGGTTCATGATGGCCAGGTTTGGGGTTCCTTTGGCAGAGGATAAGACGGAGGGGCCGTGCACGTGCTTGACGTTCCTTGGTATCGAGATCGATTCAGTGGCAGGTGAATGCAGGCTGCCTAAGGAAAAGGTCGCCAAGATGTTGGCGGCGGTGCGGGCCATGGTTGCAACGCAGACGTGTTCGCTGCGGGAACTGCAATCGCTCCTTAGCCTCCTTAATTTTGCGGGGAGAGTGATCCCGTGGGGGAAGGTGTTTAGCAAGCGACTAGAGCGGTGTTTGTGCGGAGGTAGGGCTCCGGCATCGCGTATTCGCATCACGAGGGACCTCGTGGCGGATTTGCAGGTCTGGGAGAGGTTTCTCCAGGACTTTAACGGCGTCTGCATGTGGCGAAGGGAGCCGATATCTAACCAAGCGCTACATCTGTTCACGGACGCTGCAGGAGCATCCGGGTATGGGGCTTACTTTGAAGGCGCTTGGAGTGCGGAGCTCTGGCCGACCGAATGGGCGACCAGAGGGCTTACACGCAATCTTTGTCTTCTGGAATTGTTTCCTATCCTGGTTGCGGTGGAATTGTGGGGTCACCTGTTTAGTAACAGGGCTGTGATTTTCTGGACGGATAATCTCAGCGTGGTGTTTGCGGTTAACAGGCTTTCTGCTTCATCGCCTGTGGTCGTACATTATTTGCGACACCTGGTGTTGAGATGCTTGCAACTGAACATTGACTTTAGGGCACGGCATGTGCCAGGGGTGCAGAATATAGTTGCGGATGCACTGTCGCGCTTCCAGTGGGGGGCATTTAGGGCTGCGGCGCCTGCCGCGGCTCCTAATGGTCTTTCTTGCCCTCTCTTTTTGTGGCAGATGGCGAAGGACTACAGCAACTGATCCCGGTGTTGCGGGCTTCGTTGGCGCCCAGCTCATGGTCGGCATACGTGAGGTACTGGAGTGAATGGGTAGGTTTTTGCGACCTCCGTGAGTTCCCCTCTTGCGAGGGTGAACAAGGGTTTTTGTTGCGCTGGCTGGCGGAGCTGAGAGGTAAGCGAGCAACGAAGGGGGCAGTGGTAGCAAGACTATCGGCTGTGGCTTTTTTCTGCAGGCTATACGCCTTTAAAGACGAGTCGCGATCCTTTCTCGTTAAACAGCTGTTGAGGGGCTGGGGCCGTCTGGAAGTTCCACGGCGAGACACAAGGGAGCCCATTACGGCAGAAAGGCTAGTAAAATTATTGGACGTGTTGCCAGAGATATGTTCCTCACCTTTTGAGGCCCGCCTCTTTGGGGCGGCCTTTGGCTTAGCGTTTCACGGCGCATTAAGGGTGGGTGAGTTGGTACCGCGAGCCAGAACGGCGGCCACAGGGGGGGTCATGCACAGCCATGTTCGGCTGGTGGAGGACTCCGTGCTATTGTTCATTCCCAGGTCCAAAACGGACCAGGAGGGCCGGGGAGCCTGGCTTTCACTGCCGGGGCAGCAGGGTGTTGCCTGTTGCCCGGTGCGGCTAGTGTCATCTTACCTGGGAGTACGGCCAGGAGGCTCCTCCAGGTTTTTGATACATGCTAATGGAGACCCACTGACCAGATACCAGTTTGGCAAGGTATTGGAGAAGGCAGCGCAAAAGGCTGGCCTAGACGGGTCTCGGATCGCCCCACACTCCTTTAGGGTGGGGGCAGCGACGACAGCAGCAGAGCTGGGTTGGTCCTCGGATCGGATCCGCTCATTGGGGCGGTGGAGGTCGCAGCGGTATAAATCTTACGTTAGGCCGCTGTATGTTTGAGATCGGGGATCAAGGGTCATGCATGCAAGAGTTGGGGGGCTTGCGGGGGTGATACCAGAAGGTTATGGGCCAAGGTTGTGGACCTGGTCTACTGCAAGCGGGCTAACTCTTGTTTCCTTTGTTTCAGAAATACGTCCAGGTCCTGTACGGGTGTGGATCGTCGGCTATTCATATGTGCACTGGGCCGCAATTAGAGCTGCAGCCATGCCAGGAGGACAGCAGCTAGGAATTGAATCATCCAGGGCTGTGTTACGTTGGCTAGGGAGCAGAGGCTTGTCTTGGTCAGACCTGCCTGCATTGCTCCAGACCGCAGCAAAAAGGTGGGAGAAACCTCACATTTTGATAATTCATGCTGGCGGCAATGATGTGGGGGCCATTCCCACATTGGATCTGATCCGGGCAATGCAGTCAGACCTGAGGCAGTTCAAACTCTGGTTTCCAGGTGTGAGAATCGGGTGGTCGAATGTGATCCCTAGATTAAGATGGAGGCACATGGTGTGTCATAAGGCAGCTTTCCAGGTCAGGAAAAAGATCAATAGGGACCTGAGGAAGCAGGTAGTGGAACTCGAGGGTTTTGTGGTAGAGCACGGGAACATCTCGGCAGCCCATAAGGGTTTGTATAGGCAGGATGGGGTTCATTTAGAACCGGCAGGAGTAGATTTGTTCTTGCAGAACATCAGGCAGGAGTTACTCCTAAGAGTATAGGGTGGCGGCAAGAGTCAGGACCATTGTATATGCAGGTCAGTCTCTTGTGGCGGGTGGTCAGGATCACGGCTGCAGACTGGAAGGAGGTTTGGTAATGGCCATTGCGGTCAGGGTGACGTCACAGGCTTGGTATGCTTGGGCGTGCTCGGGCTGAGTATTGTTAGGCCGGAAAACCCCTAATTATGTAAGCTGCGTGAGTATCTCCGCCTTGTGGTCTGCAGCTGTGTCCCTTGGCCATTTTCTAGAAGGGGTTATTCATAGTTAGATGTAGGCCCCGATTGCCGCCACCCGTGGATAAGTTAACTGCCAGTTCCACGGCTGGTACCAATAAATGCGACCCACGGGTCTTTCACCCACAGAACTGTGTTGTGTTTTATTTATTAGTGTTAAGTTATATTAAGTGTTAAGTTAAGTTAAGTTACAAGCAGACACTCAGGAGATGTAGGGCATTTAATCCCTTAAGAAAGTGCAGGGCAAATAGCCCGGAGCGTAGCTAAGGGTTAAGGCCTGTAGGAGTGAGTGCTGCTGTGTGTGTGTGTTTTAGTTACAATGTTGCATTGTGTTGGGAGGGGTCTACTAACCTTATAAGAAGGATGTACAGGAATTCCACTTCCTCTTTGTTCCTGTGGACTCCCAGAAGAATTTTCCCCACCCTCCCAGCCCTGTTATGCACTGTTGTTGAATTTGTTATGCTCTGTTGTTTTGTCTTGTCATCCAACCGGATGGATTTGTTATGCATTACGGATTGGCACTTGTAATGCATTATGGATTTGATGATAGGCATTACTGATTGGCACTGGTAATGCTCTATTGATTCAGTCAAAGAAATAACAGGCGGCAATCGGTCTGTCATTAGGTCTCTATCGAGACTAGGTGTCTGAGGCAGGAAGAGGGTTACCCGAACTACTTCCCTAAGACCAAGGACGGTAATTTTGAACTCCCCAGTTATTGACATGCTGTTTGTCAAGTCAAGGCTGGACCTACAGGTTTGGAGTTAATAATGCTTGCACCCTACTCTGGCGGGTGGTCAGGATCACGGCTGCAGACTGGAAGGAGGTTTGGTAATGGCCATTGCGGTCAGGGTGACGTCACAGGCTTGGTATGTTTGGGCGTGCTCGGGCTGAGTATTGTTAGGCCGGAAAACCCCTAATTATGTAAGCTGCGTGAGTATCTCCGCCTTGTGGTCTGCAGCTGTGTCCCTTGGCCATTTTCTAGAAGGGGTTATTCATAGTTAGATGTAGGCCCCGATTGCCGCCACCCGTGGATAAGTTAACTGCCAGTTCCACGGCTGGTACCAATAAATGCGACCCACGGGTCTTTCACTCACAGAACTGTGTTGTGTTTTATTTATTAGTGTTAAGTTATATTAAGTGTTAAGTTAAGTTAAGTTACAAGCAGACACTCAGGAGATGTAGGGCATTTAATCCCTTAAGAGCATGCACAGGTGTGAAATGCATACCAGAGTATGCTCAGCGGTACACATGCACACAGATCCATTTGCCTGATATCACTAAAGACATTCAGAGCATTCACAGGTGTGAAATGCATACCAGAGTATGCTCAGCGGTACACGTGCACACAGATCCATTTGCCTGATATCACTACAGACATTCAGAGCATACACAGGTGTGAAATGCATACAAGAGTATGCTCAGCGGTACACATGCACACAGATCCATGTGCCTGATATCACTACAGACATTCAGAGCATGCACAGGTGTGAAATGCATACCAGAGTATGCTCAGCGCTACACGTGCACACCGATCCATTTGCCTGATATCACTACAGACATTCAGAGCATGCACAGTGTGAAATGCATACCAGAGTATGCTCAGCGGTACACGTGCACACAGATCCATTTGCCTGATATCACTACAGACATTCAGAGCATGCACAGGTGTGAAATGCATACCAGAGTATGCTCAGCGGTACACGTGCACACAGATCCATTTGCCTGATATCACTACAGACATTCAGAGCATGCACAGGTGTGAAATGCATACCAGAGTATGCTCAGCGGTACACGTGCACACAGATCCATTTGCCTGATATCACTACAGACATTCAGAGCATGCACAGGGGTGAAATGCATACCAGAGTATGCTCAGCGGTACACATGCACACAGATCCATGTGCCTGATATCACTACAGACATTCAGAGCATGCACAGGTGTGAAATGCATACCAGAGTATGCTCAGCGGTACACATGCACACAGATCCATGTGCCTGATATCACTACAGACATTCAGAGCATGCACAGGTGTGAAATGCATACCAGAGTATGCTCAGCAGTACACGTGCACACAGATCCATTTGCCTGATATCACTACAGACATTCAGAGCATGCACAGGTGTGAAATGCATACCAGAGTATGCTCAGCGGTACACATGCACACAGATCCATGTGCCTGATATCACTACAGACATTCAGAGCATGCACAGGTGTGAAATGCATACCAGAGTATGCTCAGCGGTACACATGCACACAGATCCATGTGCCTGATATCACTACAGACATTCAGAGCATGCACAGGTGTGAAATGCATACCAGAGTATGCTCAGCGGTACACATGCACACAGATCCATTTGCCTGATATCACTACAGACATTCAGAGCATGCACAGGTGTGAAATGCATACCAGAGTATGCTCAGCGGTACACATGCACACAGATCCATGTGCCTGATATCACTACAGACATTCAGAGCATGCACAGGTGTGAAATGCATACCAGAGTATGCTCAGCGGTACACATGCACACAGATCCATGTGCCTGATATCACTACAGACATTCAGAGCATGCACAGGTGTGAAATGCATTCCAGAGTATGCTCAGCGGTACACGTGCACACAGATCCATGTGCCTGATATCACTACAGACATTCAGAGCATGCACAGGTGTGAAATGCATACCAGAGTATGCTCAGCGGTACACATGCACACAGATCCATTTGCCTGATATCACTACAGACATTCAGAGGATGCACAGGTGTGAAATGCATACCAGAGTATGCTCAGCGGTACACGTGCACACAGATCCATTTGCCTGATATCACTACAGACATTCAGAGGATGCACAGGTGTGAAATGCATACCAGAGTATGCTCAGCGGTACACATGCACACAGATCCATTTGCCTGATATCACTACAGACATTCAGAGCATGCACAGGTGTGAAATGCATACCAGAGTATGCTCAGCGGTACACATGCACACAGATCTATTTGCCTGATATCACTACAGACATTCAGAGCATGCACAGGTGTGAAATGCATACCAGAGTATGCTCAGCGGTACACATGCACACAGATCCATTTGCCTGATATCACTACAGACATTCAGAGCATGCACAGGTGTGAAATGCATACCAGAGTATGCTCAGCGGTACACATGCACACAGATCCATTTGCCTGATATCACTACAGACATTCAGAGCATGCACAGGTGTGAAATGCATACCAGAGTATGCTCAGCGGTACACATGCACACAGATCCATTTGCCTGATATCACTACAGACATTCAGAGCATGCACAGGTGTGAAATGCATACCAGAGTATGCTCAGCGGTACACATGCACACAGATCCATTTGCCTGATATCACTACAGACATTCAGAGCATGCACAGGTGTGAAATGCATACCAGAGTATGCTCAGCGGTACACATGCACACAGATCCATGTGCCTGATATCACTACAGACATTCAGAGCATGCACAGGTGTGAAATGCATACCAGAGTATGCTCAGCGGTACACGTGCACACAGATCCATTTGCCTGATATCACTACAGACATTCAGAGCATACACAGGTGTGAAATGCATACCAGAGTATGCTCAGCGGTACACATGCACACAGATCCATGTGCCTGATATCACTACAGACATTCAGAGCATGCACAGGTGTGAAATGCATACCAGAGTATGCTCAGCGGTACACGTGCACACAGATCCATTTGCCTGATATCACTACAGACATTCAGAGCATGCACAGGTGTGAAATGCATACCAGAGTATGCTCAGCGGTACACGTGCACACAGATCCATTTGCCTGATATCACTACAGACATTCAGAGCATGCACAGGTGTGAAATGCATACCAGAGTATGCTCAGCGGTACACATGCACACAGATCCATTTGTCTGATATCACTACAGACATTCAGAGCATGCACAGGTGTGAAATGTATACCAGAGTATGCTCAGCGGTACACATGCACACAGATCCATGTGCCTGATATCACTACAGACATTCAGAGCATGCACAGGTGTGAAATGCATACCAGAGTATGCTCAGCAGTACACGTGCACACAGATCCATTTGCCTGATATCACTACAGACATTCAGAGCATGCACAGGTGTGAAATACATACCAGAGTATGCTCAGCGGTACACATGCACACAGATCCATGTGCCTGATATCACTACAGACATTCAGAGCATGCACAGGTGTGAAATGCATACCAGAGTATGCTCAGCGGTACACATGCACACAGATCCATGTGCCTGATATCACTACAGACATTCAGAGCATGCACAGGTGTGAAGTGCATACCAGAGTATGCTCAGCGGTACACATGCACACAGATCCATGTGCCTGATATCACTACAGACATTCAGAGCATGCACAGGTGTGAAATGCATACCAGAGTATGCTCAGCGGTACACGTGCACACAGATCCATTTGCCTGATATCACTACAGACATTCAGAGCATGCACAGGTGTGAAATACATACCAGAGTATGCTCAGCGGTACACATGCACACAGATCCATGTGCCTGATATCACTACAGACATTCAGAGCATGCACAGGTGTGAAATGCATACCAGAGTATGCTCAGCGGTACACATGCTTACAGATCCATTTGCCTGATATCACTACAGACATTCAGAGCATGCACAGGTGTGAAATGCATACCAGAGTATGCTCAGCGGTACACGTGCACACAGATCCATGTGCCTGATATCACTACAGACATTCAGAGCATGCACAGGTGTGAAATGCATACCAGAGTATGCTCAGCGGTACACGTGCACACAGATCCATGTGCCTGATATCACTACAGACATTCAGAGCATGCACAGGTGTGAAATGCATACCAGAGTATGCTCAGCGGTACACATGCACACAGATCCATTTGCCTGATATCACTACAGACATTCAGAGGATGCACAGGTGTGAAATGCATACCAGAGTATGCTCAGCGGTACACGTGCACACAGATCCATTTGCCTGATATCACTACAGACATTCAGAGGATGCACAGGTGTGAAATGCATACCAGAGTATGCTCAGCGGTACACATGCACACAGATCCATTTGCCTGATATCACTACAGACATTCAGAGCATGCACAGGTGTGAAATGCATACCAGAGTATGCTCAGCGGTACACATGCACACAGATCTATTTGCCTGATATCACTACAGACATTCAGAGCATGCACAGGTGTGAAATGCATACCAGAGTATGCTCAGCGGTACACATGCACACAGATCCATTTGCCTGATATCACTACAGACATTCAGAGCATGCACAGGTGTGAAATGCATACCAGAGTATGCTCAGCGGTACACATGCACACAGATCCATTTGCCTGATATCACTACAGACATTCAGAGCATGCACAGGTGTGAAATGCATACCAGAGTATGCTCAGCGGTACACATGCACACAGATCCATTTGCCTGATATCACTACAGACATTCAGAGCATGCACAGGTGTGAAATGCATACCAGAGTATGCTCAGCGGTACACATGCACACAGATCCATTTGCCTGATATCACTACAGACATTCAGAGCATGCACAGGTGTGAAATGCATACCAGAGTATGCTCAGCGGTACACGTGCACACAGATCCATGTGCCTGATATCACTACAGACATTCAGAGCATGCACAGGTGTGAAATGCATACCAGAGTATGCTCAGCGGTACACGTGCACACAGATCCATTTGCCTGATATCACTACAGACATTCAGAGCATACACAGGTGTGAAATGCATACCAGAGTATGCTCAGCGGTACACATGCACACAGATCCATGTGCCTGATATCACTACAGACATTCAGAGCATGCACAGGTGTGAAATGCATACCAGAGTATGCTCAGCGGTACACGTGCACACAGATCCATTTGCCTGATATCACTACAGACATTCAGAGCATGCACAGGTGTGAAATGCATACCAGAGTATGCTCAGCGGTACACGTGCACACAGATCCATTTGCCTGATATCACTACAGACATTCAGAGCATGCACAGGTGTGAAATGCATACCAGAGTATGCTCAGCGGTACACATGCACACAGATCCATTTGTCTGATATCACTACAGACATTCAGAGCATGCACAGGTGTGAAATGTATACCAGAGTATGCTCAGCGGTACACATGCACACAGATCCATGTGCCTGATATCACTACAGACATTCAGAGCATGCACAGGTGTGAAATGCATACCAGAGTATGCTCAGCAGTACACGTGCACACAGATCCATTTGCCTGATATCACTACAGACATTCAGAGCATGCACAGGTGTGAAATACATACCAGAGTATGCTCAGCGGTACACATGCACACAGATCCATTTGCCTGATATCACTACAGACATTCAGAGCATGCACAGGTGTGAAATGCATACCAGAGTATGCTCAGCGGTACACATGCACACAGATCCATGTGCCTGATATCACTACAGACATTCAGAGCATGCACAGGTGTGAAGTGCATACCAGAGTATGCTCAGCGGTACACATGCACACAGATCCATGTGCCTGATATCACTACAGACATTCAGAGCATGCACAGGTGTGAAATGCATACCAGAGTATGCTCAGCGGTACACGTGCACACAGATCCATTTGCCTGATATCACTACAGACATTCAGAGCATGCACAGGTGTGAAATACATACCAGAGTATGCTCAGCGGTACACATGCACACAGATCCATGTGCCTGATATCACTACAGACATTCAGAGCATGCACAGGTGTGAAATGCATACCAGAGTATGCTCAGCGGTACACATGCTTACAGATCCATTTGCCTGATATCACTACAGACATTCAGAGCATGCACAGGTGTGAAATGCATACCAGAGTATGCTCAGCGGTACACGTGCACACAGATCCATTTGCCTGATATCACTACAGACATTCAGAGCATGCACAGGTGTGAAATGCATACCAGAGTATGCTCAGCGGTACACATGCACGAAAACCTGAAAATTGCGCACACAAAAATTGCTCCAAGTTACATTGAAATGCACTGTCATTAGGTTTAGTTACAGCATTCATTGAACACTATCGGGCATATCTATCAAGCTCCGCCGGAAACACCAGTTAGCGGTCTAAAGGTTATGGATTTAATTAGCTTATTGTTTATATTTAAGTAGATTTTTAACTATACTGTCGCCTTTGTTTCACTACAATGTATTAATATTTACTAACTGAAATATATTCCCTTGCTTAATATTATCCATGCTTTTGTTAGGGCTGTTTCTATGTTGCTTATTATATTATTAAAATAAGAGATTGGGGGCCGATTTATGTAGCTGTGAATGCAGTCATTTCATAGGTTAAGAAGTCTTAAGACCGCTGCCTCCTAACTTGTCCTCGGAGGCGGTGGACAGCAATCATCCTGATCGGAAACGATCGGGATGACTGACACCCCCTGCTAGCGGCCAGGGTGTCAATGTTGTCGGCATTTATCGATGTCAGGCGGACATGATCCGTTACAGTGGATCATGTCTGCCCGTATCTTCATACATCGGCCCCAATGACTTTAAAGAGAGCTGCAGGTTCGAGAGGAAACATGGTGAGAATTAATTATGTTACTTTAGTTGTACCCAACAGTTTAAAATCTTTCTTGCTGTTACCACATCCTCACCCCTGTTTGCCTCTCTGTCTTATTTTATTTCATTTTCTTATTTCACTTTCCTACCATCTCATCAAAGCACAAACCTGTATTCTCTTGCTTTTTCACGTTAGTCAAAAACATTCCATTGAACAATATTAAATTGCCTTTTATTTAGATAAATGGGTTCCAAGTACTTCTAGGTGGTTAATATTGTTTAGAATTCAGCGGAATATAAAATGATGGTGAAATGCTATATTGCTATTGCTGACGGTAAGTTTAATGTTCAGTTAACAGGAATCAATACTGACATATAATTGAGTCTTTTTTATTTGTATTTTTTTTAAATTGCCCCTGTCAGGAACTTTAGATATAAACCAATAACAGAGCGCTTTGCAGTTCACGTTTCATCATATTTTTTATTGTTTTCCTGTAAACCAGCAATTTTTATATGTAGGCATTTAACATAAGCTACGTGTTGTTCTATTATTGACCTGCATAAAATATAGTTTAAAAGCATATTCTAGTAAAAAAAAATAAACAGCTGTATTTTATAAGAACATTTTTTTTTTACAAAATATATTCTATAATTATGGGCTATATTATAAGTGGCGTGCTAAGCGTAGCGCAAGTTGCATATCAATATCGGGACCATGCTAATTTGCTAAGGTGTCACAACACACATTGCCTCGCAGTTAGCTGCATAGCCGCAGACCGGTCAGAGTGCCCATGATGGTCATCGCCAAAAGCACCTTCAATGGGGATGTGACCCTCAGAGCAGGACTATGGAGCAATGGACGAAGGTTGTCTGGTCTAATGATTCTCAATATCTTTTAGATCAGGTGGATGGCTGGGTTTGTGTGCGTCATTTAACTGCGGAAGAGATGGCAGCAGGATGCACTATGGGAAGAAGGCAGGCCGGTTGAGGCAGTTTTATGCTCTAGGCAATGTTCTGCTGGGAGACCTTGGGTCCTTGCCTTCATGTGGATGTTACTTAGACACGTACCATCTACCTACAGATTGTTGCAGACCACTTACATAGGGTTGCCACCTCTGCCATATTTCCTGTACACTTATGAGTTACACATGCTGCAGGGTAAGCAGGGCAGAACATGTATTAAGCCTCTGCGGCCAGATTTCCCATTAGGCAGTGTAGGCATGTGCCTACAGGCGCACTGCAGCGAGGGGCGCCGCGCCTGCTGCCTATATGAGAGAGTCTGTCAGTGTATTTTAATAAAAAAAATATTCAGTAACTTTTTTTTTAATACAGAGGTTGTGGGCGGGCTCAGCAAAACAGCCGTTAACACCCGTTTTGCACTGGGGAGGGACTCGGGAGGGTCTGAGATCGAGCCGAGAGGAGTAATGACTACTAGTGAGTCCCTGACTGTGGTCACTCTGCTTCTTGATGCACGTTTGCTTTGCGCGGTTGGGGGGGCGAGCCCACATCACGTTATGCTGCTGCCCTTAGAGTCCTCAGGGTAGCGGTAAATAGGGCTGTGGAAGAAGAATACTGACTCAGTCAGACTGTGAGTAGTGAGTGATAGAAGTCTAGTTCTAAGTATATGCACTGTATGTGAACTATCTGAAACCCCATATATTATCTATGTTTATGCCCAGACTCCCAGTCCAGGTTAAATCCCCCAGGTTGCTTGGGATGCATGTTGTGCTGATTATACACTTTATTAGTCTTTACAGATAAGTAAATGAGACTTTCGGCAACTTCATGGTTAAGTTTGCTCTCCTTATATCTTGTGCCATTGTATTTGTATAGACTGCAGTGAATTTTGCATCAGCCACAACATATATTCTCCTAGCTTCTAGCTACCAGTAAGTTTCATTTGATCATTAATGTATTTATTACACCGTTTACCTAAATCTTGATTTCAGGTATTTGCTGTTAAGAAATTAAACTCTTGCTGTGTGTGATGTAACCAGGCTCATTTATTTTGCTAGATTTTCATAGTACACATTGTTGTGGAGGGGTCTTTAGGGGTTAAAATAAAGAGAGGTAATCAATCAAGTGATCAACAGGGATATTTTATTTATCATTGCTATCATCATCACCTCTTCTGGCAGCTGTAAAGTTAATTTATATGATACATACAGGGTTAATGTAGAGGGTACATACAGGGTTAATGTAGAGGGTACATACAGGGTTAATGTAGAGGGTACATACAGGGTTAATGTAGAGGGTACATACAGGGTTAATGTAAAGGGTACATACAGGGTTAATGTAAAGGGTACATACAGGGTTAATGTAGAGGGTACATACAGGGTTAATGTAGAGGGTACATACAGGGTTAATGTAGAGGGTACATACAGGGTTAATGTAGAGGGTACATACAGGGTTAATGTAGAGGGTACATACAGGGTTAATGTAAAGGGTACATACAGGGTTAATGTAGAGGGTACATACAGGGTTAATGTAGAGGGTACATACAGGGTTAATGTAGAGGGTACATACAGGGTTAATGTAGAGGGTACATACAGGGTTAATGTAGAGGGTACATACAGGGTTAATGTAGAGGGTACATACAGGGTTAATGTAAAGGGTACATACAGGGTTAATGTAGAGGGTACATACAGGGTTAATGTAGAGGGTACATACAGGGTTAATGTAAAGGGTACATACAGGGTTAATGTAGAGGGTACATACAGGGTTAATGTAGAGGGTACATACAGGGTTGAACAAGTAGGTTGTGTTAAACTGCCTGGCTGTGCATTTGCTTTCCTGTCAGTGGGTGGGGTGGGGGGGGCTCTTCATGTGGGGCGGGGAGGCTTCAGGTTTTCGTGCCTACAGGCACCTGAGATGTAAATCCAGCCCTACTCTGGACATCACATGAATAGTGCTGATGAACAGCACAGTACATGTTCCCCCTGCTTACCCTGCAGCATGTGTAACGCATAAGTGTCCAGAAAAACATGGCCGAGGTGGCAACCCTACACTTACACCCCATCACGGCAATGGTGTTCCCTGATGCTCCCTTATTTATATACAATTCACCTGGACAAGCATAAAGGTATTAGCTTGAAGTTTTACTTCCTGTCCACTCCCACTTCAGAATGATCAATAAATATTCAATCAATAAGAAAATAATAATACATTTTCTTCCTAAGATAGGGAGAGTCCACGGCTTCATTTCTTACGGTTGGGAAATACAACACCTGGCCACCAGGAGGAGGCAAAGAAACCCCAGCCAAAGGCTTAAATATCCCTCCCACTTCCTCATTACCCCAGTCATTCTTTGCCTTTTGTCATGTTAGGAAGTGGCAGACAAGTGTCAGAAGATTCGGAGAGTCCTGAAAAAGGGTATCTGCCCTTCGAGATAGGACTGGAGTTTTAAGTAGTTATGTCAACCTCTCAGTGAGAGTATTGATGAAAGTTAGTCTGGAGATGCAGGGAAAGTTTTTCTGTGAAACCATCCAGACTACTGCTAACAGCTCCTAAGCAATCAGTGTTGACGAGTTTCACTGCCTGCTTTCTTTCACTCAAGTCCATGTCAGGAGCGTTGCTATAAAACTGTCACACTTGAGAGGCTGTGTTCTGTTCCACAGCATGGATCCTGGAGGTGATTGTTTAAATTTTTATGCATAAAACGCTATAAAAGGGTCACACTGTGGCTCCATTATACCTTGATAAGATCCAGGGTTAATATCCTCTGAAAGGGGGTTTATTGAACAGTTGGGGTTAATTAATCAGTGAATTAATTATTTACATGCTGCTTTGTGTGATTTTTTTCCTGGGCTGATTTTTTTTGACTGGAACTAACAGGTTTCACTTTTAAGTTTCACTTTCGTTTTTTAAAGTGTTGCACAGCTCCTATTACTTGATGTACTTGTAATAACAAGGAAAGTACTGTCTTGCACTCAATGTGACCGGGTGTGGTCTATGTTCATTTCCTCCATTCCGGCTGAGACTTGATCCTGAGGAGAGCTTTTCCTCTGTTAACTGTCTGGGTCTAGGAGGTGGTGAGTGCCCCAGCCATTGGGAGTATAAAGGTGCAGTTTTCTATAATAAAAAACATTTTTATTTGTGTCCTTCTGAGGGTATAACCTGAGATATGGAGGACTTCTGTACTAAATCATACCTGTATATATTGTGAGGAGGCCGTGGTTTTCCTGCCCACTCAATTATGTTCCACATGCCTTAACACCTTTATAAAGTCTAAGAAGGGAGCCGTCTACCTCTCAGGACTCGGCGTCCCGTAAGATTACTACCCTTGCTACATTATCCACTCCACATGCAGTTCCCCATAGCACGTCTAATCCTCTATCCAAAGGGGGCCTTTTTCCTGCGGACTTTGCCAAATATGTTACAAACAGCGGTGTCTGTGGCTCTCAGTGCATTACCTCGCTCTAACAAAGGCAATAAAAAGGTTAAACATAGCTCTTCTGACCCGGAATCATCTAATATTTATTGGATTTAGCTATTATGTCCCAGTTATCCGATGATGAGTTAACCTCTGTAGCTTCAGAGGGTGAACTTTCTGGGTCGGAGTACTTAGCATCTAAGTCTCCTGCTGCGGAGGAACTGTCCTTTAAATTTAAAATGAAACACTTGCATTTTTTATCAAAGGAGGTTCTGTCTACGTTAGAGGTTCCAGAAGCTGCGCTGCCTGAAAGAACCTATGATAACTAAGTTAGACAGAGTTTACGATGACAGGACATTTCCTTTGACTTTTCCTGTGCCGGTTAAGATGGCGAACATTATAAAGAACGAATGGGAAAGAATTGGTTCTTCCTTTTCCCCCTCGTCTACTTTTAAAAAGTTGTTCCCAATCCCGGACTCTAAACTGGATTTGTGGGACTCCATTCCTAAGGTGGCTGGTGCTATCTCTACTCTTGCTAAACATACTACTATACCTCTTTAGGATAGTTCTTCATTCAGAGAGCCGATGGATAAGAAAATGGAAACCTTTCTGAGAAAGATGTTTCAACATACAGGATTTTTGTTTCAACCGGCAGCTGCAGTTGCCGCGGTTGCCAGAGCTACCTACTGGTGTGACTCTTTGTCGAAACTCATTGAGGTGGAGTCTCCCCTTGAGGATATTCATGACAGAATTAAAGCTCTAATTCTTTTATCTGTGATGCAAACATGCAAATTATTCGTCTAAATGCAAAGGCCTCTGGCTTTGCGGTCCTAGCCCTCCTGGTGCTCTGGTTGAAGTTTTGGTCTGCGGATATGACTTCTAAGTCCAGACTCCTTTCTCTTCCCTTCAAGGGAAAGATTTTATTTGGTCCAGGCCTGGACTCCATTATTTCTAAGGGTTACCGGAGGCAAGGGTGCCTTCCTACCGCAAGATAAGAAGAACAAGTCTAAGGGATAACAATCTTCAAATTTTTGCTTCTTTCGTTCTGACAAATCCGAACAACAACAATCCTCCTCTAAGCCCGAGCGACCCAAGAATATTTGGAAGCCAGTTCATACCTGGAATAAATCCAAGCAGAATAAGAATCCCGCCGAAAACAAATCAGCATGAAGGGGCGGCCCCCCGATCCGGGATCGAGTCGTATAGGGGGCAGACTGTCTCTTTTTTCAGAAGCCTGGTTCAAGGATGTACAGGATCCATGGGTCCTGGAGGTGGTATCTCAGGGATACAAGATAGGCTTCAAATCTTATCCGCCAAGGGGCAGATTCCTTCTCTTGAATCTGTCTACTAGACCAGAAAAGAGGGATGCCTTTGCATTTGCGATCTATCCTCCTTAGGAGTTGTTGTCCCGGTGCCTATAAGAAAGAGATTTGGGGTTTTATTCAAACCTTTTCGTGGTCCCAAAGAAGGAGAGAACTTTCCGCCCAATTCTGGACCTAAATTGCTTAAACAAATTTCTCAGTGTCCCTTCCTTCAAGATGGAGATGATAAGGTCGCTTACCTTCATGTTCCAATCCACAGGGAACACTTTCAGTTCCTGAGGTTTGCATTCCTGGACCAGAACTTCCAGTTTATTGACCTTCCATTTGGCCTAGCTACTGCTCCAAGAATCTTTACAAAGGTTCTGGGGGCTCTTCTAGCCATTGCCAGAACTCAGGGTATTGCAGTAGCCCCATACTTGGATGATATTCTGGTGCAAGCACCATCCTTTCACCTCGCAAAATAATTCTCGGAGTCCCTTCTCAGTCTTCTTTGATCACATGGATGGAAGATAAACTTGGAAAAGAGTTATCTTATTCCAAGTACCAGGGTGGAATTCCTGGGTACTATAATAGACTCCATATCCATGAGGATATTTCTAGCAGACCAGAGACGTTGCAAGCTAACTTCAGCATGTCTTGCCCTCCGGACCTCCTTGAGTCCCTCTGTTGCTCAGTGTATGGAGGTGATTGATCTCATGGTGTCCTGCATGGACATCATTCCTTTTGCCAGGTTCCGTCTCAGACCTTTACAACTGTGCATGCTGAGGCAGTGGAACGGTGCTCATTCAGATCTGTCTCAACAGATTGTATTAGACAGCCGGTTGATAGAATCACTCTCTTGGTGGCTCTGTCCAGATCATCTGTCCCGAAGGACATACTTCTTAAGACCATCCTGGGAGATTGTGACTACGGACGCAGGCCTATCCGGATGGGGAGCTTTTTGGGGTGCCAGGAAGGCACAAGGGTTATAGACTCAGAAGGAGTTCTTGCTTCCGTTCAGTATTTTGGAACTATGGGTAATCTTCAAGGCCTTGAAGGCTTGGCCACTACTGGGTTTGCCCAGTTTATCAGATTCCAATCAGACAATATAACTTTGGTGGCTTACATCAACCATCAGGGGGGAACAAGAAATTCCTTGTTGACGAAGGAAGTATCTCAGATTCTAGAGTGGGTGGAGGCCCACAGCTGTTCGCTGTCAGCGATCCACAACTGGGAGGTGGATTTTCTCAGCAGGCAATCCTTCCTTCCAGGGGAATATTCTCTCCTTCCCGAGGTGTTCGCAGAGAAATGCAGCAAGTGGGGGACACCGGAGATAGATCCCATGGTGTCCTGTCTTAATACCAAGCTACCCAGGTACGGGTTGAGGTCGAGGGATCTCCAAGCGGATCTAATAGATGCACTAGAAGTGCCCTGGAGGTTCAAACTCCTATATATTTTTCCTCCATTACCGGTTCCTCGAGTGGTGGCCCGCATCAAGCAGGAGCAGGTATCAGTAATCGTGATTGCTCCATCGTGGCCGCGGACGTGGTTTGCAGATCTAGTGGGGATGTCCTCATCTCCTCCGTGGAAGTTACCTTGTCACAGAGATCTGCTGATGCAAGGTCCATTTGTTCATCAAAATCTAGATTCTCTGAGGCTAACTGCGTGGAGATTGAACGCTTAGTCTTAGCCAAGTGAAGTTTCTCTGAGAGTGTAATTGATACTCTTATTCAAGATCGTAAACCAGTTACTCAGCGTATCTACCACAAGGTGTGGAGGACCTACTTATTCTGGTGTGAAGAGTGTGGTTTTTCTTGGCACAGAGTTAAGATTGCCAGGATTATTATTATTTTTCTTATCGGTTATTTGTAGAGCGCCAACAGATTCCTCAGTGCTATAAACATAGGCGGAATACAAGAAAACATTTATATGGATCAGACGGGTAGTGGGCCCTGCCAAGAGTCACACTGTGTAGTCAGCTCTAAAGAAGGTGATCTACAAACAGCATGGTTCTTAGGCTTACATGCTAAGGGGGTTCAAGGGGATAGCAATGGAGGAGAAGAAACGGTATAAAGAAAGGTTAGTGTAGGTTGTATACATCCCTGAACAGTAGAGTCTTTATGGAGCGCTTGAAGTTTTCAAAACTAGGGGAGAGTTTTGTGGAGTGAGGCAGAGTTCCACAAGATGGGAGCCAGTCTGGAAAAGTCCTGTAAGCGGTGTGAGGAGGTAACAAGAGAGGAGGAGAGTAGGAGGTCATGAGCAGAGTGAAGGGGACGGGGGGAGAGTATCTGAAGACAAGGTCTGAGATATAGGGGTGAGAAGTGCAGCTGAGGGCTTTGTATGTCAGAGTGAGAATTTTGTGTTTAATCTTGGAGGCGAGAGGAAGCCAGTGAAGAGATTGGCAGAGAGGTGCAGCAGATGAAGAGCAACGTTTAAGGAAGATGAGCCTGGCAGAGACATTCATTATGAATTTTAAAGAGGCTAGGCAGCAGCTGGGGAGTCCAGAGAGGACAGAGTTTCAGTAATCGAGGCGGGAAAGGACGAGAGAGTGGATTAAAATCTTAGTTGTGTCTTGTGTAAGGAAATGTCTAATTTTAGAGATGTTTTTTATGGTGGAAGCGGCAGGATTTAGCCAAGGACTAAATGTGAGGAGTGAAAGAAAGATCTCAGTCAAGTGTGACCCTAAGCAGAGGCGTAACTAGAAACCACAGGGCCCAGGTGCAGGCCCCCTTCAAAAAAAGGTGAATTTGATACATATCAGGGTTTTTTTTTTTACATTTAACACAGAAAAAAAATGTGAATCAGATTACATGTCTGCAAAAGGAGGTACCCTGTGCCCACAGTCTGTGAGATGGTCTGACCCACTATAACTGTATATAGTGACACTGTTTAACCCACCAGGAGGGTTTGGAGCAAAAGAGGGTGGTCAACAGTATCAAAGGCTGCGGACAGATCAAGGAGGATAAGCAGAGTGAAGTGGCCTTTTGATTTAGTAGGTCGTTGGTAACCTTAACAATTGCTGTCTCTGTGGAGTGATGGGGATGAAATCCAGATTGCAGTGGGTCGAGGAGGGAGTTTAATGTAAGGAAATTGGATAGGCGAGCATAAACTAACTTTTCGAGAAGTTTTGAGGCAATAGGAAGTAGGGAAATACGGCGGTAGTTGGATGGGGAGGTTGAATCAAGAGAAGGTTTTTTGAGGATAGGTGTGACCAGTGCATGAAATTGTGTGTAAGTATAGGGGTAAGGGTAGAAGAGAGGGAGGGTAGCAGCGTTGAGGGGATATGGTCAAGAGGACAGGTAGTGAGGTGAGAGCTCAGTATAAGTGCCGAAACCTCTTCCTCAGTAACTGGGGAGAAAGAGCTAAATTTATGGCTATGTGAGTTGTGGTTGATTAATCTTATCTTTTCTACAGGATGAGCTGGTGATGGGCCTTACTGCTAGTTCCCTGAGGGGACAGATTTTGGCCCTGTCGGTTTTATTGCACAAGAGACTGGCTGAGCTTCCAGACGTGCAGTCCTTTGTTAAGGCTCTGATTAGGATCAGACCTGTGTTTAGGTCTGGGGCTCCTCCTTGGAGTCTAAATCTTGTTCTTCGGGTTTTGCAACAGGTTCCATATGAGCCTCTGCATTCCGTTGACATTAAAGTGTTATCTTGGAAGGTTCTCTTTTTATTGGCTATTGCAATGTGAGCCCCCTTATCTGATTTTTCATGCAGGCAATTTTACGCACTAAATTAAGTTTTCTTCCTAAAGCTGTGTCGAATCGCAACATCAAGGAGATTGTGTAATCCTTCTTCATCGAAGGAACGCTTACTTCACAATTTGGATGTTGTTCGCACCTTGAAGTTCTATCTTCAGGTTACTAAGGAGTTTAGACAATCTTCCTCTTTGTTGTCTATTCAGAGAAGCATAAGGGGCAGAAGGCTACTTCGACTTCCCTATCTTTTTGTATAGGAGTGTCATCCACTTAGCTTACGAGACAGCGGGACATCGTCCTCCTGAGAGGATAACGGCTCATTCCACTAGAGCAGTGGCTCCCTCTTGGACCTTTAAGAATGAGGCCTCTATGGATCAGATTTGTAAGGCGGCCACCTGGTCCTCCTTACATACTTTTTTAAGTTTTATGTTTTTGCTTCGGCTGAAGCAGCTTTTGGGAAAAAAGTTTTGCAGGCTGTGGTGCCCTCAGAATACGGTCTGCCTCTTCCTTTTTGTTCCCTAACGTTATTCATTCCGTGCCCTCTCGAGCTTTGGTATAGTTTTCCCAGCAGTAAGGAATGAAGCCGTGGACTCTCCCTATCTTAGGAAGGAAAACATAATTGATGCTTACCAGATAAATTCCTTTATTTCCTGATAGGGAGAGTCCACGGCCCCCGCCTGTTTTTCTTGTCTATGGGCGGTCCCCTATTATTTATTTTATTCTTCTGGCACCATTTATACCCTATTGTTTCTTCTACTTTTCCTTGTTCCCTCTGCAGAATGACTGGGGTAATGAGGAAGTGGGAGGGATACTTAAGCCTTTGACTGGGGTGTCTGCCTCCTCCTGGTGGCCAGGGGTTGTATTTCCCAACAGTAAGGAATGAAGCCGTGGACTCTCCCTATCTGGAAGGAAAATAATTTATCGGGTAAGCATAAATTATATTTTTAACCTATTAGTGGTTTCTATGAATTTGGGATCTGTTCATCTGAGTAAAAAGCATTTTTCTACGTAAGTCCCTTTAAATAGAACATGTAGGTAAATATTAAAACAGGCAAAGATTTAAAGGTACATTAACTCCTTAACGACCAAGGACGTACCAGGTACGTCCTGCAAAAACTGTCAGTTAGTGACAATGGATGTACCTGGCACGTCCTTAGTTTAATTGAGCTCTGGAAGTGATTGAGGCATCCTGCAATACCCTTTTTCAAGCATCCGATGCAGAGAGAGCCACTCTGTGGCCCTCTCTGCACCGGTAGCGATGGTGCTGATCATTGGTGGGTGGGAGCCTTAGCAGGGAGGCAGGTGGGCGGCCCATCGCTACCCAGGCATCCGGTTCCTGTAAGTGCAATGCGCACGCCAGGTGCCGGGAGCGTGCGGGGGGGCCTGCGGGGTGACTCACCAATGTACCTGAATTGGATGGAGGGAGAGGGAGGGGAGAAATACATAAAGTTCAAAAGATCTGGGAGTGGGAGGGGGTGTTGAGGGGGGGCAGCTACACTACAGAAAAAATTATATTTAAAAAAATAAATAAAAAAAACTTGTTTTTGGGGGGCAAACTGGTGCTGGCAAACAGCTTGCAGTACCCAAGATGGCAGCAAATAGATAGCAGGGGGAGGGTTAGAGAGCTGTTTGGGGGGGATCAGGGAGGTTGGGGGCTCAGGGGGGTCCATCACAGCTGAATAGATGTTAAAAAAAAAAAAAAAAGCCTTTTATTTTAGCACTGGCAGACTTGGTGGGGACATTTGGGGGGGGGGGGGGGGTAGGGAAGAGAGCTGTTTGGGAGGGATCAGTGGGTGGGATGTGTCAGGTGGGAGGTTGATCTCTACACTAAAGCTAAAATTAACCCTACAAGCTCCCTAATTAACCCCCTCACTGCTAGACATAATACATGTGTGATGCGCAGCGGCATTTAGCGGCCTTCTAATTACCAAAAAGCAATGCCAAAGCCATATATGTCTGCTATTTCTGAACAAAGGGGATCCCAGAGAAGCATTTACAGCCATTTGTGCCATAATTGCACAAGCTGTTTGTAAATAATTTCAGTGGGAAACCTAAAGTTTGTGAAAAAGTGAACATTTTTTTTATTTGATCGCATTTGGCGGTGAAATAGTGGCATGAAATATACCAAAATGGGGCTAGCTCAATACTTGGGGTTGTCTACTACACTACACTAAAGCTAAAATTAACCCTACATGCTCCTTAGAAGCTCCCTAATTAACCCTTTCACTGCTAGGCATAATACAAGTGTGATGCGCAGTGGCATTTAGCAGCCTTCTAATTACCAAAAAGCAACACCTAAGCCATATATGTCTGCTATACAAAGGGGATCCCAGAGAAGCATTTATAACCATTTGTGCAATAATTGCTTAAGTTGTTTGTAAATAATTTCAGTGAGAAACCTAAAGTTTGTGAAAAAGTGAATAATTTTCTTTATTTGATCGCATTTGGCGCTGAAATGGTGGCATGAAATATAACAAAATGGGCCTAGATCAGTACTTTGGGTTGTCTACTAAAAACATATATACATGTGAAGGGATATTCATGGATTCCTGACAGATTTCAGTGTTACAATGTAACTAGCGCTAATTTTGAAGAAAAAAAAATGGTTTGGAAATAGCAATTTTCTACTTGTATTTATTGCCCTATAACTTACAAAAAAAACAAAGAACGCGTAAACATTGGGTATTTCTAAACTCAGGACAAAATGTAGAAACTATTTAGCATGGGTGTTTTTTTGGTGGTTGTAGATGTGTAACAGATTTTGGGGGTCAAAGTTAGAAAAAGTGTGTTTTTTTCCATTTTTTCATCATATTTTATAATTTCTTTATAGTAAATTTAAGATATGATGAAAATAATGGTATCTTTAATATCTTTAGAAATTCCATTTAATGACGAGAAAAACGGTATATAATATGTGTGGGTACAGTAAATGAGTAAGAGGAAAATTACAGCTAAACACAAACACAGCAGAAATGTAAAAATAGCCTTGGTCCCAAACGGACAGAAAATGGAAAAGTGCTGTGGTCCTTAAGGGGTTAAACACCAGAAATGTTATTGTTTAATAAGATAGATAATCCCAGTATTACCCATTCCCCAGTTTTGCATAACCAACACAGTTATATTAATTCACTTTTTACCTCTGTGATTACCTTGTATCTAAGCCTTTGCAGACTGCCCCTTATCTCAGTTATATTAATACACTTTTTACCTGTGATTACCCTGTATCTAAGCGTCTGCAGAGTGCCCCCTTATCTCAGTTATATTAATATACTTTTTACCTCTGTAATTACCTTGTATCTAAGCCTCTGCAGACTGCTCCTTATCTCAGTTATATTAATATACTTTTTACCTCTGTGATTACCCTGTATCTAAGCCTCTGCAGACTGCACCCTTATTTCAGTTATATTAATACACTTTTTACCTCTGTAATTACCCTGTATCTAAGCCTCTGCAGACTGCCCCTTATCTCAGTTATATTAATATACTTTTTACCTCTGTGATTACCTTGTATCTAAGCCTCTGCAGACTGCCCCTTATCTTAGTTATATTAATATACTTTTTACCTCTGTGATTACCTTGTATCTAAGCCTCTGCAGACTGCCCCTTATCTCAGTTATATTAATATACTTTTTACCTCTGTGATTACCTTGTATCTAAGCCTCTGCAGACTGCCCCTTATCTCAGTTATATTAATATACTTTTTACCTCTGTGATTACCTTGTATCTAAACCTCTGCAGACTGCCCCTTATCTCAGTTATATTAATATACTTTTTACCTCTGTGATTACCCTGTATCTAAGCCTCTGCAGACTGCCCCTTATCTCAGTTATATTAATATACTTTTTACCTCTGTGATTACCTTGTATCTAAACCTCTGCAGACTGCCCCTTATCTCAGTTATATTAATATACCTTTTACCTCTGTGATTACCCTGTATCTAAGCCTCTGCAGACTGCCCCTTATCTCAGTTATATTAATATATTTTTTACCTCTGTGATTACCTTGTATCTAAGCCTCTGCAGACTGCTCCCTATCTCAGTTATATTAATATACTTTTTACCTCTGTGATTACCCTGTATCTAAGCCTCTGCAGACTGCTCCTTATCTCCGTTATATTAATATACTTTTTACCTCTGTAATTACCTTGTATCTAAGCCTCTGCAGACTGCTCTCTTATCTCAGTTATATTAATATACTTTTTACCTCTGTGATTACCCTGTATCTAAGCCTCTGCAGACTGCTTCTTATCTCAGTTATATTAATATACTTTTTACCTCTGTGATTACCTTGCATCTAAGCCTCTGCAGACTGCACCCTTATTTCAGTTATTTTGACCGACTTACATTTCAGGCAGTTAGTGCTGACTCTTAAATAAATTCACGTGCATGAGCACAATGTTATCTTTATTGCACACGTGAACTAAAGTCATCAAGCTGGGAAAAACTGTCAAATGCATTCAGATAAGAGGTGGCCTTCTAGGGCTTAGAAATTAGCATATGAGTCTACTTAGTCTTAGCTTTTAACAAAGATTACTTAGAGAACAAAGAAAATTTGATAATAAAAGTAAATTGGAAAGTTGTTTAAAATTACATGACCTATCTGAATCATTTAAGTTTAATTTGGACTTTACTGTCCCTTTAAGAAATGTAACGTTCAGCATTTTTGTCTCCTGCGCTAATTTTCATGTTTTCTTAGGATGCCTTGCAATCCTCTGTCACTGGATGGGATTAACCAGCATCTAAAGTAGCATTCTGGTTCACCTAACATAATCACATTTATTTTGGATGAGACCAGTTCTATTCCCAAGAGACAGAAATGATTTTACAGGAGTAATTAGAAAAGTGAGGTCACTCTTAGCCTTACAGATGGTAAGTACAGAATACAAGACAATCAATAACGTAGAATGAGTGTTGGTAAACCACAAAACAACACAACTGAGAGAAGGAGAATACAGAGGCAGAAAGGGTCATTTCTTTTCCAGGAAATGAATAAGAATGCAGGCAAGTTATGCTGGGATTAAACAAATACTTGGTTAGGTATCTCTGCATTATGCTAGGTAATAATAACAGCTGTTCAAATTCACACTGCTAAAAACATAAAAAGGGTTTGCGAACAAATTATATATATACTAGTCCTAAAGCCCGTTCACATGAGCCATTTTTTGCAGTACAGCGGTCCCACCCCTTGCGCTCTCCCTCCCCCTCTCTTTTGCTCTCTCTCTCTCCCCCCTCTCTTTTGCTCTCTCTCTCCCCCTCTCTTTTGAGCTCTTTCTCTCTCCCCCTCTCTTTTGAGCTCTCTCTCTCCCCCCTCTCTTTTGCACTCTCTCTCTCTCCCCCCTTTTTTTTACGCTCTCTCCCCCCTCTCTTTTGCGCTCTCTCTCTCCCCCTCTCTTTTGCGCTCTCTCTCTTTTGTGTTCTCTCTCCCCCTCTCTTTTGTGCTCTCTCTCTCCCCCATCTCTTTTGCGCTCTCTCTCTCTCCCATCTCTTTTGCGCTCTCTCTCTCCCCCATCTCTTTTGCGCTCTCTCCCCCCTCTCTTTTGTGCTCTCTCTCTCCCCCCTCTTTTGCGCTCTCTCTCTCCCCCCTCTTTTGCGCTCTCTCTCCCCCCTCTCTTTTGCGCTTTCTCTTTCCACCTCTCTTTTGCTCTCTCTCTCTACCCCTCTCTTTTGCTCTCTCTCCCCCCTCTCTTTGCGCTCTCTCCCCCCTCTCTTTTGCTTTCTCTCTCTCCCCATCTCTTTTGTGCTCTCTCTCCCCCTCTCTTTTGAGCTCTCTCTCCCCTCTCTCTCCCCCCTCCTCTCTCTCCCTCCCCTCCTCTCTCTCTCTCTCTCTCTCTCTCCCCTCCTCTCTCCCTCCCCTCTCTCAATCCCCCTGTCTCTCTCTTTCCCCCCATCTCTCCCCCCATCTCTCCCCCCCCTCCTCTCTCTCTCTCTCTCTCTCTCTCCCCCTCCTCTCTCTCCCCCTCTCCTCTCTCTCTCCCCTCCTCTCCCCTCCTCTCTCTCTCCCCTCTCTCTCTCTCCCTCCTCTCTTTTGTGCTCTCTCTCCCCCCTCTTTTGCTCTCTCCCCCTCTCTTTTGCGCTCTCTCCCCCCTCTCTTTTGCACTCTCTCCCCCCCCTCTCTTTTGCTCTCTCCCCCCTCTCTTTTGCTCTCTCTCTCTCTCCCCCCTCTCTTTTGTGCTCTCTCTCTCTCCCCCCTCTTTTGCTCTCTCTCTCCCCCCTCTCTTTTGTGCTCTCTCCCCCTCTCTTTTGCGCCCTCTTCCCCTCTCTTTGCGCTCTCTCCCCCCTCTCTCTCTCCCATCTCTTTTGCGCTCTCTCTCCCCCATCTCTTTTGCGCTCTCTCTCCCCCTCTCTTTTGAGCTCTCTCTCCCCCCCTCTCTCTCCCCCTCTCCTCTCTCTATCCCCTCCTCTGTCTCTCCCCCTCTCTCCATCCCCCTCTCTCTCTCCCCTCCTCTCTCTCCCATCCTCTCTATCTGCCTCCCCTCTCTATCTCGCGCCCGCGTCCGGCCACGCCCCCTTCACACCCGGCCACGCCCCCTTCACAGTCATTCACGCCTGGTCACGCCCCATTCATGTCGATCACGTCCCTTGCTCACGCTCAGCCACGCCCACTTCTGCCACAGATCAGCTAGGGAGTAGAACTCAAAGGCCAGGTGTGTTTGTCCTCGTGCTGTCTCTACTGCACATGACAGCTTCGGACAAACACACTTGGCCTTTTATATAATAGGATATCAAGGGATACATGAAAATAATATTGTGTTAAATTTACAATTTAGTTATATACATGCATGTCATGATTGTATTTCGGGATTTATGTGTATATAGCAATAACATTAAGAAACCCTCTAAGTCAGCAATGCACCACTGGGACCTAGCTTAACACATCTGGTGAGGGAATGACATGAGGCTTATCTGTGTAGCCACCAATCACCAGATAGCACCCAATATTCCCCTGCTGCTCCTGAGCCTACCTAGATATGCTTTTCAAGAAAGGATACCAAGAGAAAAAAGTAACTAGTCAATTTGATAAAATAAGTAAACTAAAAAGTCTCTTAAGATTGCATGCTCTATATGACCAGCTTTGAGTTGTATGCCCATTTAATACACTTGAAGTCATTTATATTAAATTAATTACAAATGATTCCCTCCTACAACAGTGATCCAACAAAAGGCAACATTATACTTCATTTTTACTTGCTTAATTATTGCTAAAGGAAAATGTATGACAAAGTATAAATGTGATAAGATTTTTGAGTAAGCAATGTTAGCTGATTGCTATATATACTGCAATATAACATGTTATGCCATACAGTTCCTGACAACATAAATGCCAACATATCTGATCGACACAATATGTTGTTTAAATTTCTATGTTGCGATCGTCTCTTTGATAGTTACTATGTAGCTGTAAAAAGACAATTTTAATTTCACCATTTCAGATGGGCATGACTTAATGATGCCATATAAGGCATAAAGTGAATGATACAAACACGCCCTGACGAAGCCCTGTGACATTCCTATGGGTGTGAAACGCGCGTAGGCATTTGGAGTTTTGCTGCCCCACAGCTGATATTTTGGAGCCATGTCCTTGTGATACTGTTTGAATATACAGCATGAGTGGGGATCCGTGGGTTATTGCGTCTTCCTGGGATCTCTTGCCAGTCTCACTGTGTAGCAGACCTTGCCGGTGTGGCAGTCAAGCGATAAAAGTATGTTTTCTATACGGATTGGTATTCACATAAATGGGTGTACACCCTAAATACAAGTATTGCTGGAACTTTCATCTTGTGTTTAATAATGTGGCCTATCATGAACGATTAAATTATTACTAAATTGCATGCTGTCTAGCTGCACCGCATGATTACCACTTGCGCTGACTCTGTCTACTGTTTACAATGCTGGGATAATTACCTCTGTAATTACCTTGTATCTAAGCCTCTGCAGACAGCCCCCATATTTCAGTTCTTTTGGCAGGCTTGTATTTTAGCCAGTCAGTGCTGACTCCTAGATAAGTCCAAAGGAAATAGCACATTGTTTATCTATATGACACACATGAACTAGCACTGTTTACCTGCGAAAAACTGTCAAAATGCATAAGTTTATTGAAAACCAAGTTATTACAATACAGAATAAAAGATTATACATTGGTTTCAAGTTACATCTTATCTATACATTTCAGGGTTTTTTTTGCAACAATTGAGAAGAAAAAGGGGGGGGGTAAGGGGGGGAAAATCAACATAATAGCAAAATTGAAAAAATGTTTGTTACTGTTTGCATGGCATTAAAATATCTCCTAAAGTATGAAAGGTTCAGAGGATAGGTGAGCAATCTAGTAAGTTGTGTGGCACTAATTTAGAGTCATTGGGGCCTATTTAACAAATGTCTTGCGGACCTGATCTGACAGTGCGGATCAGGTCGGCAAGACATCGCTGATTGCGGAGAGCTATGCGCTCTCTGTATGCAGCATTGCACCTAGGTGATAGATCATCAGAGATCTGTTTGAGGGACTTAGGTTTTAAGTAGTGATTTGGAGGCCTGGTTTGAACTCAGAGTTATGTGTTAGAGGTGTCAGGGGGGAAAGTTTAGATTAAATTTTTGGATGTTCAGCTAAGATCCTTTGAAGGTCTCTGTCACGATTTGTGAGGGTGTGGTTAGGAATTTGTCTCTATCTTTGGGTGATTAACATAAGGAACCCAGGTGTGGGGATTAGGTGGTTTCATGTTCAAGTTTGACCTATATTTTGTTGTGTAGGTAAGAGAACCAGTCGATTATGCGTTGAAATAGGGTAGCCTGTCTATACTGATGAATATCGGGGACACCTAAGCCTCCTGCTTTAATTGGAAGTAGCATAATTTTTTTGATGATCCTTGCTCTAAAGTTTTGCCAAATTAAGTCTAAGAGTTTTCATGATAGAGAGCTCACTCATGTAGGAATTAGGAAGTGGGATGGGGAGAGTTTGAAAGAGGTATTGGGAGAATGTTCATTTTAATATGGTTAATTCTACCTAGCCATGGGATTTGTTTTCTCATCCAAGAGGATAGGTCCTCAGTTATGGTTAGCAGAAAAGGTTTATAGTTGCATTCAAATAGGTCATCTGGGTGTGGGTTTAGATGGACACCTAGGTATTTGAGTGTCATTTGTTGCCATCTGAACAGGCATATCTTTCTGACCAATTGTTCCTCTGGTTAGGAAAGGTTGACATTCATAATTTCAGATTTGTTTTTATTGATTACAAATCCTACTTGGTCTCCTTTGATTAAATTTGGAAGAACAGAATTCAGACAGGTTGCTAGTAATTGTGCATACATTTTGAGGTCTGTATTCAAAAGGGAGATTGGTCTGTAATTTTCTACATGGAGGAGGTCTTTTCCTGGTTTGGGGATAATGGATATGTGTGCTTCTAAAGTCTGTGTAGGGAAGAGGTTTGTTGATGTTATTGAATTGAAGAGAGTGAGGATGTGTGGAGATAGGATATCTATGAATTTTTATAGTAGTGATTGGTGAATCCGTCGGGACCCAGACTTTTTCTGTCAGAAGATCGTTGATAATTTTACGTATTTCCTTAAAGTGAATGTAAAGTCAGCCTCTCCCGGGAATGCCACAGTAATCGTCACTGAAAAATAGATGAACTTTAATTCATCATTTTCAAATAATTACTTTGTTTTTGCTTAAATTTACCTTTTTAGCTGCTCGTTTTCAGTAATGCTCATCCGCCCGCCATCTTTCCTGTTTGAGTGACAGATTATGATAATTGCTTTAGCCCAATCATTGCTTCTACCACAGGGGGACAAACCCCTTTTTTTCTACGTCACTTGCTCCGAATGCGCATGCGGTAAAGCTGAAATCCTGTACTCAGTTTAGACGCGCGTTCACAGGTTGCGCATGCGCTATATAAAAAGTGATTTTAATTCATTACAAGGCGATTTCTCTAATGAAAATCTAAGGAGCTAAAAAATATGCCGTTGCGCTCTATGCCACAATAGTATTCAATGAATGTATTCATTGAATACTATGTAGCTAGTCAATATTATCGCCTTTCAACGCATGCGCTGTTGATGAAGTCCACAGGAGCGCGCTTGGAGACTATGTATAGAGAACGCTCTATACGTTACACTGAGGAGAAGTAGGAAGTAGGGGCTGGGAGGAGTTGGGCTTGTAAACGGCAGCAAATTGGTGAGATAAATATATACATAGGCATTTATTTTTTAGAAAAAAAAAGTTACGGTTTATCTCATAGACACATTTGGAATAATAATGAGACATAAAACCAATGTAAATTGACATTCACTTTAAGTGTGAATGGGCTATTTAGAAAGGTTATTTGTTCTTAAATATTTTAGGGAGGTCAATGTTGGCTAAACACTAGTTTAAGGGGGATGTTTGGTCATCAACAATGACTGGTTCTGTTGGCGGAGTTGATGGTGAGAGAAGAGATGGTTTTTAACAGTGTAGAAATCAGTTTGAACCTACCTAGGTTTAGCTTGCAGCAAATAAGGCAAAGAGAACAAAGCAAATTTGATGACAAAAGTAAATTGGAAACTTGTTTAAAATTGTATGCCCTATCTGATTCATGATTGTTTCATTTTGACTAGACTGTCCCTTTAAATTCTGCTTGACTCACAACTGACAGTATCTCTCTGGATTAATTTGTCAGATTTCATGGATCCCCAAGTGATTCCTGCCTAGACAATACCTATGTAGACAGGGTCTAGGGGAGCAGGGTGTTGCAGGTCTGACTAGGACATCTAGGGCTCTAATATCTACATGGGGTATCTGTTTATCTGCACTTTATTTGCGGTGTCTATCTTGATATGGGCTTTCTATGACCGAGTAAGCTGCTATTTTATAGCAAATAAAATATACTTTTTATTTGCTGAATTCCCTTTCTTTTTAAATATAGAAAGTATTGTATTTCTATATAGATCTTTCTTTTTGTTATTCTTGTACTCATGCGCGGTTCAAAACGAGGAAAAGAACTCTGTGAGAAAAGGAGATAACGTGTAGGTGATTAACGAATGGAGCCTACAGCATAAACTGCTAGACGAGAAAGTAATAAAGTGTAGACAAAAGGAGATAACGTGTAGGTGATTAACGAATGGAGCCTACAGCATAAACTGCTAGACGAGAAAGTAATAAAGTGTAGACAAAAGGAGATAACGTGTAGGTGATTAACGAATGGAGCCTACAGCATAAACTGCTAGACGAGAAAGTAATAAAGTGTAGACAAAAGGACATAACGTGTAGGTGATTAACGAATGGAGCCTACAGCATAAACTGCTAGACGAGAAAGTAATAAAGTGTAGACAAAAGGAGATAACGTGTAGGTGATTAACGAATGGAGCCTACAGCATAAACTGCTAGACGAGAAAGTAATAAAGTGTAGACAAAAGGAGATAACGTGTAGGTGATTAACGAATGGAGCCTACAGCATAAACTGCTAGATGAGAAAGTAATAAAGTGTAGACAAAAGGAGATAACGTGTAGGTGATTAACGAATGGAGCCTACAGCATAAACTGCTAGATGAGAAAGTAATAAAGTGTAGACAAAAGGAGATAACGTGTAGGTGATTAACGAATGGAGCCTACAGCATAAACTGCTAGACGAGAAAGTAATAAAGTGTAGACAAAAGGAGATAACGTGTAGGTGATTAACGAATGGAGCCTACAGCATAAACTGCTAGACGAGAAAGTAATAAAGTGTAGACAAAAGGAGATAACGTGTAGGTGATTAACGAATGGAGCCTACAGCATAAACTGCTAGACGAGAAAGTAATAAAGTGTAGACAAAAGGAGATAACGTGTAGGTGATTAACGAATGGAGCCTACAGCATAAACTGCTAGACAAGAAAGTAATAAAGTGTAGACAAAACGAGATAACGTGTAGGTGATTAACGAATGGAGCCTACAGCATAAACTGCTAGACGAGAAAGTAATAAAGTGTAGACAAAAGTACATAACGTGTAGGTGATTAACAAATGGAGCCTACAGCATAAACTGCTAGACGAGAAAGTAATAAAGTGTAGACAAAACGAGATAACGTGTAGGTGATTAACGAATGGAGCCTACAGCATAAACTGCTAGACAAGAAAGTAATAAAGTGTAGACAAAAGGAGATAACGTGTAGGTGATTAACAAATGGAGCCTACAGCATAAACTGCTAGATGAGAAAGTAATAAAGTGTAGACAAAAGGAGATAACGTGTAGGTGATTAACGAATGGAGCCTACAGCATAAACTGCTAGACGAGAAAGTAAGAAAGTGTAGACAAAAGGTTATAACGTGTAGGTGATTAACGAATGGAGCCTACAGCATAAACTGCTAGACAAGAAAGTAATAAAGTGTAGACAAAAGGAGATAAAACGTGTAGGTGATTAACGAATGGAGCCTACAGCATAAACTGCTAGACGAGAAAGTAATAAAGTGTAGACAAAAGGAGATAACATGTAGGTGATTAATGAATGGAGCCTACAGCATAAACTGCTAGACGAGAAAGTAATAAAGTGTAGACAAAAGTAGATAATGTGTAGGTGATTAATGAATGGAGCCTACAGCATAAACTGCTAGACGAGAAAGTAATAAAGTGTAGACAAAAGGAGATAGCGTGTAGGTGATTAACGAATGGAGCCTACAGCATAAACTGCTAGACGAGAAAGTAATAAAGTGTAGACAAAACGAGATAACGTGTAGGTGATTAACGAATGGAGCCTACAGCATAAACTGCTAGACGAGAAAGTAATAAAGTGTAGACAAAACGAGATAACGTGTAGGTGATTAACGAATGGAGCCTACAGCATAAACTGCTAGATAAGAAAGTAATAAAGTGTAGACAAAAGGAGATAACGTGTAGGTGATTAACGAATGGAGCCTACAGCATAAACTGCTAGACAAGAAAGTAATAAAGTGTAGACAAAACGAGATAACGTGTAGGTGATTAACGAATGGAGCCTACAGCATAAACTGCTAGACGGGAAAGTAATAAAGTTTAGACAAAACGAGATAACGTGTAGGTGATTAACGAATGGAGCCTACAGCATAAACTGCTAGACGAGAAAGTAATAAAGTGTAGACAAAAGGAGATAACGTGTAGGTGATTAACGAATGGAGCCTACAGCATAAACTGCTAGACGAGAAAGTAATAAAGTGTAGACAAAAGGAGATAACGTGTAGGTGATTAACGAATGGAGCCTACAGCATAAACTGCTAGATGAGAAAGTAATAAAGTGTAGACAAAAGGAGATAACGTGTAGGTGATTAACGAATGGAGCCTACAGCATAAACTGCTAGACGAGAAAGTAATAAAGTGTAGACAAAAGTACATAACGTGTAGGGGATTAACGAATGGAGCCTACAGCATAAACTGCTAGATGAGAAAGTAATAAAGTGTAGACAAAAGGAGATAACGTGTAGGTGATTAACGAATGGAGCCTACAGCATAAACTGCTAGACGAGAAAGTAAGAAAGTGTAGACAAAAGGAGATAACGTGTAGGTGATTAACGAATGGAGCCTACAGCATAAACTGCTAGACGAGAAAGTAATAAAGTGTAGACAAAAGGAGATAACGTGTAGGTGATTAACGAATGGAGCCTACAGCATAAACTGCTAGACGAGAAAGTAATAAAGTGTAGACAAAAGTACATAACGTGTAGGTGATTAACGAATGGAGCCTACAGCATAAACTGCTAGATGAGAAAGTAATAAAGTGTAGACAAAAGGAGATAACGTGTAGGTGATTAACGAATGGAGCCTACAGCATAAACTGCTAGACGAGAAAGTAAGAAAGTGTAGACAAAAGGAGATAACGTGTAGGTGATTAACGAATGGAGCCTACAGCATAAACTGCTAGACGAGAAAGTAATAAAGTGTAGACAAAAGGAGATAACATGTAGGTGATTAATGAATGGAGCCTACAGCATAAACTGCTAGACGAGAAAGTAATAAAGTGTAGACAAAAGTAGATAATGTGTAGGTGATTAATGAATAGAGCCTACAGCATAAACTGCTAGACGAGAAAGTAATAAAGTGTAGACAAAAGGAGATAACGTGTAGGTGATTAACGAATGGATCCTACAGCATAAACTGCTAGACGAGAAAGTAATAAAGTGTAGACAAAAGGAGATAAAACGTGTAGGTGATTAACGAATGGAGCCTACAGCATAAACTACTAGACGAGAAAGTAATAAAGTGTAGACAAAAGAAGATAACGTGTAGGTGATTAACAAATGGAGCCTACAGCATAAACTGCTAGACGAGAAAGTAATAAAGTGTAGACAAAAGAAGATAACGTGTAGGTGATTAATGAATGGAGCCTACAGCATAAACTGCTAGACGAGAAAGTAATAAAGTGTAGACAAAAGGAGATAACGTGTAGGTGATTAACGAATAGAGCCTAAAGCATAAACTGCTAGATGAGAAAGTAATAAAGTGTAGACAAAAGGAGATAACATGTAGGTGATTAACGAATGGAGCCTACAGCATAAACTGCTAGATGAGAAAGTAATAAAGTGTAGACAAAAGGACATAACGTGTAGGTGATTAACGAATGGAGCCTACAGCATAAACTGCTAGATGAGAAAGTAATAAAGTGTAGACAAAAGGACATAACGTGTAGGTGATTAACGAATGGAGCCTACAGCATAAACTGCTAGATGAGAAAGTAATAAAGTGTAGACAAAAGGAGATAACGTGTAGGTGATTAACGAATGGAGCCTACATCATAAACTGCTAGATGAGAAAGTAATAAAGTGTAGACAAAAGGAGATAACGTGTAGGTGATTAACGAATGGAGCCTACAGCATAAACTGCTAGACGAGAAAGTAATAAAGTGTAGACAAAAGGAGATAACATGTAGGTGATTAACGAATAGAGCCTAAAGCATAAACTGCTAGACGAGAAAGTAATAAAGTGTAGACAAAAGGAGATAACGTGTAGGTGATTAACGAATGGAGCCTACATCATAAACTGCTAGATGAGAAAGTAATAAAGTGTAGACAAAAGGAGATAACGTGTAGGTGATTAACGAATGGAGCCTACAGCATAAACTGCTAGACGAGAAAGTAATAAAGTGTAGACAAAAGGAGATAACGTGTAGGTGATTAACGAATGGAGCCTACAGCATAAACTGCTAGACAAGAAAGTAATAAAGTGTAGACAAAAGGAGATAACGTGTAGGTGATTAACGAATGGAGCTGTTACAGAAGCATTAGTTATTTTGTTGTGAAGAGCTTATTTCCCAGCAGCAATGCCTGAACCAGCAAGCCAGCGCCTAAGAAGGGCTCCAAGAAAACCGTAACAAGTATAATTTCATAAAGAGTTAACTCTTTTTTTTCAGCTTTTAGAAACTATTGCCTAAATACACATTTGCTGGCCTCAGCTCTAAGTTTAGGGATAACCAATCCCATTGTCTAATCACCTCTGGAGCCAGACTGCTAATTGATAAGATGAACTTGTAAACTTGTTATCTTAAGTACTGTAATCCTATTGTGGCCTGTCAAAGGACAGTGCTCTCTATCTAAATGTGTGATGGGGGATTTTGTGCTTCCCCCCCTCTCCCCCTGGGAGTGCCCTGTGTGCATGTAACCTTAATAAAAAGCAGGCTGGGCATCCCAGTCCTGAGTTCTTGTTTGACCCTCAATCGCAGCGTTGACTCGTTTTTGTGGGCAGAAGGGTATCCTAGCTGTACTGCAGCTAAGGGAGATTATTCTATATTTGCAAGACTCATATAGAAGACTATGGAAAGCAGCTTCTCCCCTCTTTAGCAATAGGGATCCAGGCTACTAAGCGGTCCATCTCTCAGCGAGACTAAGGGTAACCGTAACATTTGGCGGCAGCGGCGGGATTTTCCTGGATTTCCTAGGAGAGGTACAGAACGGATGGAGAGCGCTTACGAAAAATTGAAGCGTACAACCCTAAAGGATTTACTTGAAAGCAGAGGGGGGTACGCCAGCAACCGGCCGAGGAGAGAGCTGATCGCAGAATTGACCGAACTGGATCAGAGCTTCACAATGGCGGAAACACCGACCACGATTAGTGACGAAAAAACCAGGATTGTTCGGGAAAGGCTCTCATTATACGGGCCGAACCCCTCCATGGAATTGGTACAGCAGTTGATGGCGGAGGCGGACGAGGATATACGAGAGACTCGAGCCCACGAACTCAACCTAGCGAACGCACACCGCAATGCTGAAGCCCCGCAGGTAATCATCCCTGTCGAAAATGCTGGGAGGCCCAAGATACCCTATGCGGCATTTCGACCCTTTCTAGAGAGCGAGACAGGGATTGATGAATATTTGGCGGACTTCGAAAGGCAATGTGCCCTGCACCAGATTCCCAACAGAGAGTGGCCCACGATATTGTCTGGGAAACTATCCGGGCGAGCCCTGGAAGCCTTTCGTACTCTGGGTGCTGAGGAAGTGACACAGTATGAGCTAGTTAAGGAGACACTGTTGCGACGGTACGCTGTAACTCCGGACACGTATCGCCGACAGTTTCGGGGCACGGAAAAGAAGCCTAACGATACCCATATGGAATGGGCGCACCGAATGCGGAGAGCGGCAAATCACTGGCTGAGCGGAAGTAAAGCGGTGACTGGGGAGGAAATTTTACAATTGTTTCTCTTAGAACATTTTTATAATGGCATGGAACAGCAAGGGAAGGAATGGCTGCGAGACAGGCGGCCTTCTACCTTAGAAGAAGCAGCCAAATTGGCCGATGAACATTATGACTCCCGTCTTCACGAACTCATGAACTACCGAGCTCCAGCACGGGTCGAACCCAGAGAGGTTTACCGTGCACCCCCTCGTGCTGAATTCCGAGCCCCGGTGCCCACAGGGCCCGTCCGACACTCAGGACCACCCAATAACAGCTCTGAGCGTCCCAGACCGACTTGCCACCGATGCAAGCAACCAGGGCATTTCATGGCTAGCTGCCCCCTTAATACGCACCAGACACCCAGGAATTACAATTACCCCTCTGGGTCCTATCGTCCGGCCCGGGCCCTCTGTGTTAACCAAGAGGCCCCTATGGAGGGATATGTGGGGCCGCTTCACGAAGCAGACCCTGTATATGCTGCCTCAGATAACCGCCAGCACCATCGGCAGAGGGTATGGCTCGAGGGGCGATCTACCGAGGGATTGCGAGACACAGGGGCTACTATCACGCTGGTACAGAGTCATTTGGTGCCAGAGCACAAGCGATCAGGACAGACTGTGGCCGTTAGAGTGGCGGGGGGGGATGTGTACAAAATTCCAACAGCTAAAGTGCATCTTGATTGGGGAGCGGGAAAGGGGGCTGTGAACATGGGCCTAATGGATAATTTACCTGCCGAAGTACTACTGGGCAACGATTTGGGCCCCATGACTTCTGCCTATGCTCCAGTATGCAACAACGAGGCGGACCCAGTGACTACACGGGCCCAAGCCCGGACGGAGCGAGAGCTCTCACCAGTGCGGGAGACACAGGTAAGACCTACCCCGACCTTGCCTGACAGGTTAGGCCCCATACCCTGGGACACCCCAGATGCTTTCGAGGCAGAGTCTAAGACTGACCCGACCTTACAAAAGTACCGGGAACGAGCAGAGACCGGAGGGGGCGGGGCAGATAACGAAACATTCTTATGGGAAAAAGGGAAACTATACCGCTGGACAGAGAAAAGGGGACAGCGTAGGCGACAGCTGGTAGTGCCCCACAAATACCGTCAAGAAATCCTCAAAATAGGCCACGACATCCCCTTAGCAGGCCACCTAGCCGTAACCCGTACCCTACACCGCATTACTCACACGTTCTTTTGGCCAGGGGTGCACGCTGACGTTAGAACTTACTGTAACACCTGCGATGTGTGTCAACGGGTAGGAAGGCGAGGCGATCACCCTAAAGCCCAGCTAGTAAATATGCCCATTGTAGAGGAACCCTTCAGCCGGGTTGCTATTGACCTAGTGGGACCACTGGCTACCCCTAGTCCCTCCGGTAAGCGCTACATTCTTACCGTAGTGGACTACGCTACCAGGTACCCAGAGGCTGTCGCCCTATCCAACATACAAGCGGATACGGTAGCGAATGCACTAGTACAGGTGTTCTCCCGGGTAGGATTTCCAAAAGAAATCCTATCCGACCGAGGCACCCAATTTACGGCTGAATTAACCCAACAACTCTGGCAGGTTTGCAAAATTAAGTCCCTCCTGAGCTCCCCATACCACCCCCAGACGAACGGGCTGTGTGAGAGGTTCAATGGGACCCTCAAGCAAATGCTCAAGACGTTCACTCAGGAATACCGAGACTGGGAACGCTTCCTGCCGCACCTCCTATTTGCTTATCGGGAGGTGCCCCAGGAAACGACAGGGTTCTCTCCCTTCGAGTTGCTCTACGGAAGAAAGGTACGGGGACCCCTAAACCTGATCCGGGAGCACTGGGAGGGAGAGATGGAGGCTGACGGTGTCCCCATTGTGCCATACGTGCTGGAACTCAGGGACCGAATGGAGCAATTAGCCAAATCCGTGCGGGCTAATCTCCAGTTGGCCCAGAGAAGACAGAAAGTATGGTACGATCGGGGGGCCCGAAAGAGAATCTTCACCATAGGACAAAAGGTGTTAGTACTTAAGCCGGTGAAGACAGACAAATTGCAGGCGTCCTGGCAGGGTCCCTACCAGATCGTAGAGAAAAGGGGAGACACCACTTATGTGATAGCTAGCTGCCATGACAACAATCTTAGAAAGACATTCCATGTCAACATGCTCAAGGAATATTTTGAGCGACCAGAGAACGTGACGGCCGTATGTTGTTCCCCTCAGGAAGACCCTGACAGTTTACCCATTCCAGACCTATTAGAAAAGAGTCTCCCCACAGGTATAGTGGCGCAGGTTCAGATAGGGGACCGACTTAGCCCCACTGAAAGGGAGCAGCTCAACCAACTCCTCCAGTCCAAACACCTCACCTTATCCCCGAAGCAGTTAGGACAGGAATGAAGAAGGAGATCGATGAGATGCTCCAGCTCAGGGTAATTGAGCCCTCCGATAGTCCATGGGCCTCCCCAGTTGTCTTGGTGCCCAAGAAAGATGGGACCACCCGGTTCTGCGTAGACTATCGGAGGCTCAATGAAAATACCGTGACGGACGCTTACCCTATGCCCAGGGTAGACGAGCTACTCAATCGTATAGCCAGGGGAAATTACCTGACCACTATTGACCTCTGCAAAGGTTACTGGCAGATTCCCCTGGCCCCGGAGGCTATCCCCAAGTCGGCATTCGTCACCCCATTCGGCTTATATCAGTTTAGGGTAATGCCGTTTGGGATGAAGAATGCCCCAGCTACATTCCAGCGCTTGGTGGATAGGCTCCTGGATGGCTTCCAGAGTTTTGCTTGCGCCTACCTGGACGACATAGCGATCCACAGTGAGTCCTGGGAGGACCACTTAGCTCATGTGGGAATGGTTCTGGATCAGATCCGGGCTGCTGGCCTGACTCTGAAGCCAGAAAAATGCCACTTTGGGATGGCCGAGGTACAGTACCTGGGTCACCGGGTGGGGTGTGGAAAGCAGCGACCAGAGCCGGCCAAAATAGAAGCTGTCGCCAATTGGCCCACCCCCATCACTAAGACTCAGGTCCTAGCCTTCCTGGGCATGGCAGGGTACTATAGACGGTTCGTACCAGACTACAGCACACTTGCCAAACCCCTGACTGACTTGACCAAGAAGAACTTACCTCGACAGGTCCTGTGGTCTCCCCACTGTGAAACGGCTTTCCAGGCTCTCAAAAATGCTCTAATTAACGCTCCTGTCTTGGCGGCCCCAGCCCATAACAAACGTTTTATCGTCCATACAGAGGCTTCCATGTTGGGCTGGGAGCTGTCCTCAGCCAAGTAGGCGAAGATGGAGGGGAGCATCCAGTTGCCTACATCAGCCGGAAGCTCCTGCCCCGCGAAGTCAGCTATGCAGCGGTCGAAAAGGAGTGTTTGGCTTTGGTGTGGGCATTAAAGAAATTGACTCCCTATTTATATGGTCAGGAGTTCACTCTGGTCACCGACCATAACCCGTTGGTGTGGCTGAACCGGGTCTCTGGAGATAACGGCAGGCTATTACGTTGGAGCTTATCGTTGCAACCCTTCAATTTCACCATTACTTACAGACCTGGGAAACAGAATGGCAACGCCGACGGGTTGTCCAGACAAACCGACCTCAGCCCCGCATAACCAGCGGTCTGGACAGCCTTAGTCTGCCCCGAAAAGGGGTCAGACCGTGTCTGCCAGAGTGTTCCACAGAAAGGGAGCACTGTTACAGAAGCATTAGTTATTTTGTTGTGAAGAGCTTATTTCCCAGCAGCAATGCCTGAACCAGCAAGCCAGCGCCTAAGAAGGGCTCCAAGAAAACCGTAACAAGTATCATTTCATAAAGAGTTAACTCTTTTTTTTCAGCTTTTAGAAACTATTGCCTAAATACACATTTGCTGGCCTCAGCTCTAAGTTTAGGGATAACCAATCCCATTGTCTAATCACCTCTGGAGCCAGACTGCTAATTGATAAGATGAACTTGTAAACTTGTTATCTTAAGTACTGTAATCCTATTGTGGCCTGTCAAAGGACAGTGCTCTCTATCTAAATGTGTGATGGGGGATTTTGTGCTTCCCCCCCTCTCCCCCTGGGAGTGCCCTGTGTGCATGTAACCTTAATAAAAAGCAGGCTGGGCATCCCAGTCCTGAGTTCTTGTTTGACCCTCAATCGCAGCGTTGACTCGTTTTTGTGGGCAGAAGGGTATCCTAGCTGTACTGCAGCTAAGGGAGATTATTCTATATTTGCAAGACTCATATAGAAGACTATGGAAAGCAGCTTCTCCCCTCTTTAGCAATAGGGATCCAGGCTACTAAGCGGTCCATCTCTCAGCGAGACTAAGGGTAACCGTAACAGGAGCCTACAGCATAAACTGCTAGACGAGAAAGTAATAAAGTGTAGACAAAAGGAGATAACGTGTAGGTGATTAACGAATGGAGCCTACAGCATAAACTGCTAGATGAGAAAGTAATAAAGTGTAGACAAAAGGAGATAACGTGTAGGTGATTAACGAATGGAGCCTACAGCATAAACTGCTAAACAAGAAAGTAATAAAGTGCAGACAAAAGTACATAACGTGTAGGTGACTAACGAATGGAGCTTACAGCATAAACTGCTAGACGAGAAAGTAATAAAGTGTAGACAAAAGTAGATAATGTGTAGGTGATTAACGAATGGAGCCTACAGCATAAACTGCTAGACGAGAAAGTAATAAAGTGTAGACAAAAGGAGATAACGTGTAGGTGATTAACGAATGGAGCCTACAGCATAAACTGCTAGACGAGAAAGTAATAAAGTGTAGACAAAAGTAGATAATGTGTAGGTGATTAACGAATGGAGCCTACAGCATAAACTGCTAGATGAGAAAGTAATAAAGTGTAGACAAAAGGACATAACATGTAGGTGATTAATGAATGGAGCCTACAGCATAAACTGCTAAATGAGAAAGTAATAAAGTATAAACAAAAGAAGATGGGACAAAAAAGAAAGAAGTTTAAAGTGATAGGAAACCCAAACATTTTCTTTCATGATTCAGATAGAACGTACAATTTTAAACAATGTTCCAGTTTGCTTCTATTATCAAATGTGCTTCATTCTCTTGGTATCATTTGTTGAAGGAGCAGCAATGCACTACTGGTTTCTAACTGAACACATGGGTAAGCCAATGACAATAGTTATATATATGCAGCCACCAATTAGCAATTAGAACCTAGGTTATTTGCTGCTCTTGAGCTTACCTACTTAAACCCTTCAGCAAAGGATAACAAGAGAAGGAAGCAAATTAAATAATAGCAGTAACCTGAAAAGTTGTTTAAGATTGTATGTTTTGTCTTAATTCTGAATGTCTAATGATGATTTACTGTCCCTTTAAATGATCTAGAACAGGTAGTAAAATAGAAGATGAGGGCGCATTGCAGGACAGAAGTGGATGCCGTACAAGGGAGAGTTTGAGTTGAGAAATAGGCTACAGAAGAGCAATAAATGTGATGAGATTGCAGGACAGAAGTGGATGTCGTACAAGGGAGAGTTTGAGTTGAGAAATAGGCTACAGAAGAGCAATAAATGTGATGAGATTGCAGGACAGAAGTGGATGCCGTACAAGGGAGAGTTTGAGTTGAGAAATAGGCTACAGAAGAGCAATAAATGTGATGAGATTGCAGGACAGAAGTGGATGCCGTACAGGGGAGAGTTTGAGTTGAGAAATAGGCTACAGAAGAGCAATAAATGTGATGAGATTGCAGGACAGAAGTGGATGCCGTACAAGGGAGAGTTGAGAAATAGGCTACAGAAGAGCAATAAATGTGATGAGATTGCAGGACAGAAGTGGATGCCGTACAGGGGAGAGTTTGAGTTGAGAAATAGGCTACAGAAGAGCAATAAATGTGATGAGATTGCAGGACAGAAGTGGATGCCGTACAAGGGAGAGTTTGAGTTGAGAAATAGGTTACAGAAGAGCAATAAATGTGATGAGATTGCAGGACACAAGTGGATGCCGTACAGGGGAGAGTTTGAGTTGAGAAATAGGCTACAGAAGAGCAATAAATGTGATGAGATTGCAGGACAGAAGTGGATGCCGTAAAAGGGAGAGTTTGAGTTGAGAAATAGGCTACAGAAGAGCAATAAATGTGATGAGATTGCAGGACAGAAGTGGATGCCGTACAAGGGAGAGTTTGAGTTGAGAAATAGGTTACAGAAGAGCAATAAATGTGATGAGATTGCAGGACAGAAGTGGATGCAGTACAGGGGAGAGTTTGAGTTGAGAAATAGGTTACAGAAGAGCAATAAATTTGATGAGATTGCAGGAGAGAAGGATTCAGGTTTCAAAACACCCACTCGTCTCCATCCCTTTCTGGCCCATGTCAGCAGTTGCTTCTTTTATGCGCGAGTGGGTGCCAGCTCGTTTCTTTTGCTGTGTGTTTCCCTAATATATGGGGTTAATCCCTAGTGGATTTTGTATTCCCAGTAGGGAAAGTTGACTGTGTCAGTGGATGGGCACCCAGTCCAGAAATGTAACGAGGAGCTTTTGTAGTGAGGGGATATTGGTGAGGTGCCAGGCAGGCAATAATCTATCTTGCATGGTCCCAGGTCAGGGTTAGTATTTGCTGGGTAAAAAAGGGGGAACAGGGTAGGGAATAGAGGTAATTGTTGTAGAGGGAAGTAACGGGTTAATGGGCTATAACACTAGTACCTATATAACATAGACCTCATTGTTTTAGCAGCCATGGTCAGGCACCCCTTAGTGGCTGATGAGACTATTATTTAGTGACATACAATTATCTAATTATTAGCCCAGTGACTATAATGAAGTCATTAGAATGGAACTGCTAAAGAAGCATATACTATTGCTAGATGTTTTTTTTTCATAGGCCTAGATTATGAGTTGTGCGTTAGGCTTAAAAAGCAGCGTTAAGAGGTCCTAACGCTGCTTTTTAACGCCCGCTGGTATTACGAATCTTGAAATGACAGGCTCACCGCTCACTTTTTTGGCCAGACTCGGAAATACCGCAAATCCACTTACGTCAATTGCATATCCTATATTTTCAATGGGACTTGAATAGCGCCGGTATTACGAGTCTGACAAAAAGTGAACGGTAGACCCTCTCCTGTCAAGACTGGTACCGCATTTAAAAGTCAGTAGTTAAGAGTTTTACACTACAACGCCGTAGCATAAAACTCTTAACTAAAGTGCTAAAAAGTACACTAACAGCCATAAACTACCTATTAACCCCTAAACCAAGGCCCCCCACATCGCAAACACTAAAATAAATATTTTAACCCCTAATCTGCTGAACCGGACATCGCCGCCACAATAATAAATATATTAACCCCTAAACCGCCACACTCTTGCATCACAAACACTAGTTAAATATTATTAACCCCTAATCTGCCGGCCCTAACATCGCCAACACCTACCTACATTTATTAACCCCTAATCTGCTGTCCCTAACGTCGCCACCACTATAAAAAAGTTATTAACCCCTAAACCTAAGTCTAACCCTAACACCCCTAACTTAAATATAATTTAAATAAATCTAAATAAAATTACTACAATTCACTAAATTATTCCTATTTGAAACTAAATATTTACCTATAATATAAATCATAAGCTAGCTACAATATAACTAATAGTTACATTGTAGCTAGCTTAGGGTTTATTTTTATTTTACAGGCAACTTTGTATTTATTTTAACTAGGTAGAATAGTTATTAAATAGTTATTAACTATTTAATAGCTACCTAGTTAAAATAAAGACAAATTTACCTGTAAAATAAAACCTAACCTAAGTTACAATTACACCTAACACTACACTATAATTAAATAAATTACCTAAATTAAATACAATTAATTACAATTAAATAAAATTATCTAAAGTACGTAAACCCCCCACTAAATTACAGAAAATAATAAAGAAATTACAAGATTTTTAAACTAATTACACCTACTCTAATCCCCCTAACAAAATAAAAAAAAAACCCAAAATAATAAAAAAGCCCTACCCTACACTAAATTACAAATAGCCCTTAAAAGGGCCTTTTGCGGGGCATTGCCCCAAAGTAATCAGCTCTTTTACCTGTAAAAAAAATTACAATCCCCCCCAACATTAATAAAACCCACCACCCACACAACCAACCCTACTCTAAAACCCACCCAATCCCCCCTTAAAAAAACACTAACACTAACCCCCTGAAGATCACCCTACCGGGAGACATCTTCACCCAACTGGGCAGAAGTGGTCCTCCAGACGGGCAGAAGTCTTCATACAGACGACATCTTCTATCTTCATCCATCCGGCGCGGAGCGGCTCCATCTTCAAGACATCCGACGTGGAGCATCCTCTTCTAACACCGGCCGACGACGGAATGAAGGTTCCTTTAAATGACGTCATCCAAGATGGCGTCCCTTCAATTCCGATTGGCTGATAGAATTCTATCAGCCAATCGGTATTAAGGTAAAAAAATCCTATTGTCTGATGCAATCAGCCAATAGGATTGAGGTTCAATCCTATTGGCTGATCCAATCAGCCAATAGGATTGAGATGGCATTCTACAGACGACATCTTCTATCTTCATCCATCCGGCGAGGAGCGGCTCCATCTTCAAGACATCCGACGCGGAGCATCCTCTTCTAACAACGGCCGACGACGGAATGAAGGTTCCTTTAAATGACGTCATCCAAGATGGCGTCCCTTCAATTCCGATTGGCTGATAGAATTCTATCAGCCAATCGGAATTAAGGTAAAAAAATCCTATTGGCTGATGCAATCAGCCAATAGGATTGAGGTTCAATCCTATTGGCTGATCCAATCAGCCAATAGGATTGAGATGGCATTCTATTGGCTGTTCCAATCAGCCAATAGAATGCTAGTTCAATCCTATTGGCTGATTGCATCAGCCAATAGGATTTTTTCTACCTTAATTCCGTTTGGCTGATAGAATTCTATCAGCCAATCGGAATTGAAGGGACGCCATCTTGGATGACATCATTTAAAGGAACCTTCATTCAGTCGTCGGCCATCGTTAGAAAAGGAAGCTCCGCGTTGGATGTCTTGAAGATGGACCCGCTCCGCGCCGGATGGATGAAGATAGAAAATGCCCGTCTGGAGGACCACTTCTGCCCGGTTGAATGAAGACTTCTGCCCGTCTTGAGGACACTTCTGCCCGGTTGGGTGAAGACGTCTCCCGGCGGTAGGGTGATCTTCAGGGGGTTAGTGTTAGGCTTTTTTAAGGGGGGATTGGGTGGGTTTTAGAGTAGGGTTGGTTGTGTGGGTGAAGGGTTTTAATGTTGGGGGGGGTGAATTGTAATTTTTTTTACAGGTAAAAGAGCTGATTACTTTGGGGCAATGCCCCGCAAAAGGCCCTTTTAAGGGCTATTTGTAATTTAGTGTAGGGTAGGGCTTTTTTATTTTTTGGGGGTGGCTTTTCTTCTGTTAAGTGTGATCAGTCCACGGGTCATCATTACTTGTGGGATATTAACTGCTCCCCTACAGGAAGTGCAAGAGGATTCACCCAGCAGAGTTGCTATATAGCTCCTCCCCTCTACGTCACCTCCAGTCATTCTCTTGCACCCAACGACTAGATAGGATGTGTGAGAGGACTATGGTGATATATTTAGTTTTTATATCTTCAATCAAAAGTTTGTTATTTTATAATAGCACCGGAGTGTGTTATTCCTTCTCTGGTAGAATTTGAAGAAGAATCTACCTGAGTTTTTCTATGATTTTAGCCGGAGTAGTTAAGATCATATTGCTGTTTCTCGGCCATCTGAGGAGAGGTAAACTTCAGATCAGGGGACAGCAGGCAGATTAATCTGCAAAGAGGTATGTAGCAGTTTATTATTTTCTGACATGGAATTGATGAGAAAATCCTGCCATACCGTTATAATGTAAACTCAGCCTTGAATGCAGTAGATGTAGCTAATATCAGGCTGTCATGTATGTATATTTTACACTTCAGTTTTCTGGGAAATGGTACTTCTCTGGCTTTTAAACTGTATACATAGACTTAACCTATTTTGCAGGGACTTGCAATAGGTTTTAAATGACAATTAATTATTGAGGTAAAACGTTTTTTTGCTGGCATGTAAAAACGTTTTTTTCTCTGAGGTACTGGGTGAAAAAATGTTTTGGGCACTTTTTTTCCACTTGGCAATAGTTTTGATTTAAATTAGAGCAGTTCACTGATCCCTCTCACTGTTATGTGTGTGGGGGAGGGGCCATTTTGGTGCTTTCACTATGCATCAGAAAAACTCAGTCAGAGGTTCATTTTCTTCCTGCATGATCCGGTTCATCTCTACAGAGTTCAGGGATCTCAAGAGTCTTTTTTGAGGGAAGTAATCATTCACAGCAGAGCTGTGCTGATTGTATTGACTGTGATATAAAAAATGTTTATTTGTGTATTTTTTTTCTGCTGCCTGGGTTAGTTATCATTTGCTGAGGGGAACAATCCTTTGCTAAAACTGTATATTCTGACAAAGATTGATGCTATAACTTAATTATTTTATCTGTTATAATATTTTCTGTGCTTCTTAAAGGCACAGTTCGTTTTCATATTATTTGTAAATTACTTTGAAAAGTATTTCCAAGTTGCTGTTTATTTGCTAGTGTGTTAAACATGTCTGATTCAGAGGAATATCTCTGTGCTATATGTGTTAATGCCAAAGTAGAGCCCAATAGAAATTTATGTACTAAATGTATTGATGCTACTTTAAAAAATAGTCAATCTGTACAAATTGAACATATTTCACCAAACAACGAGGGGAGAGTTATGCCGACTAACTCGCCTCACGTGTCAGTACCTGCATCTCCCGCTCAGGAGGTGCGTGATATTGTAGCGCCGAGTGCATCTGGGCGGCCATTACAAATCACATTACAAGATATGGCTACTGTTATGACTGAAGTTTTGGCTAAACTACCAGAACTAAGAGGTAAACGTGATCACTCTGGGATGAGAACAGAGTGCGCTGATAATGCAAGGGCCATGTCTGATACTGCGTCACAGTTTGCAGAACGTGAAGACGGAGAGCTTCATTCTGTGGGTGACGGTTCTGATCCAAATAAACTGGACTCAGACATTTCAAATTTTAAATTTAAGCTTGAGAACCTCCGTGTGTTACTAGGGGAGGTATTAGCGGCTCTGAATGATTGTAACACAGTTGCAATCCCAGAAAAAATGTGTAGGTTGGATAAATATTTTGCGGTACCGACGAGTACTGACGTTTTTCCTATACCTAAGAGACTTACTGACATTGTTACTAAGGAGTGGGATAGACCCGGTGTGCCTTTCTCACCCCCTCCTATATTCAGAAAAATGTTTCCAATAGACGCCGCCACACGGGACTTATGGCAAATGGTCCCTAAGGTGGAGGGAGCAGTTTCTACTTTAGCTAAGCGTACCACTATCCCAGTGGAGGATAGCTGTGCTTTTTCAGATCCAATGGATAAAAAATTAGAGGGTTACCTTAAGAAAATGTTTGTTCAACAAGGGTTTATATTGCAACCTCTTGCATGTATTGCGCCTGTCACGGCTGCAGCAGCATTTTGGTTTGAGTCTCTGGAAGAGACACTTCAATCATCCACACTAGATGACATCACACACAAACTTAAATTCCTTAAGTTAGCTAATTCATTTATTTCAGATGCCGTAGTACATTTAACTAAACTTGCGGCTAAAAATTCAGGATTCGCCATTCAGGCACGCAGAGCTCTGTGGCTAAAATCCTGGTCAGCTGATGTTACGTCTAAATCTAAATTGCTTAATATTCCTTTCAAAGGGCAGACCTTATTCGGGACCGGCTTGAAAGAGATTATTGATGACATTACAGGAGGTAAAGGTCATGCCCTGCCTCAGGACAAGGCCAAAGCCAAGGCTAGACAGTCCAATTTTCGTTCCTTTCGTAATTTCAAAGCAGGAGCAGCATCAACTTCCTCTGCACCAAAACAGGAAGGAGCTGTTGCTCGCTACAGACAAGGCTGGAAACCTAACCAGTCCTGGAACAGGGGCAAACAGGCCAGAAAACCTGCTGCTGCCCCTAAGACAGCATGAATTGAGGGCCCCCGATCCGGGACCGGATCTAGTGGGGGGCAGACTTTCCCTCTTCGCCCAGGCTTGGGCAAGAGATGTTCAGGATCCCTGGGCGTTAGAGATCATATCTCAGGGATACCTTCTGGACTTCAAATCCTCTCCCCCAAGAGGGAGATTTCATCTGTCAAGGTTGTCAACAAACCTAACAAAGAAGGAAGCGTTTCTACGCTGCGTACAAGATCTTTTATTAATGGGAGTGATCCATCCAGTTCCGCGGTTGGAACAAGGACAAGGGTTTTACTCAAATCTGTTTGTAGTTCCCAAAAAGAGGGAACCTTCAGGCCAATCTTGGATTTAAAGATCCTAAACAAATTCCTAAGAGTTCCATCGTTCAAGATGGAAACTATTCGAACAATTTTGCCCATGATCCAAGAGGGTCAGTACTTGACCACAGTGGATTTAAAGGATGCTTACCTTCACATACCGATTCACAGAAGTCATTACCGGTATCTAAGGTTTGCCTTTTTAGACAGGCATTACCAGTTTGTAGCTCTTCCATTCGGACTGGCTACGGCTCCAAGAATCTTCACAAAGGTTCTGGGCACTCTTCTGGCGGTACTAAGACCACGAGGAATTTCAGTAGCTCCGTACTTAGACGACATACTGATACAAGCTTCAAGCTTTCAAACTGCCAAATCTCATACAGAGATAGTACTGGCATTTCTAAGGTCGCATGGATGGAAAGTGAACGAAGAGAAAAGTTCTCTCTTTCCACTCACAAGAGTTCCCTTCCTGGGGACTCTGATAGATTCTGTAGAAATGAAGATTTACCTGACAGAGGACAGGTTAACAAAACTTCAAAATGCATGCCGTGTCCTTCATTCCATTCAAGAGACCAGAAATTCTCTTCTATGGTGGCTTTATCGGCCGCATCTGTCCAGGGGAATGCCATTCAGCAGGCCAGACTGGTCAATTGTAACAACAGACGCCAGCCTACTAGGTTGGGGCGCTGTCTGGAATTCTCTGAAGGCTCAGGGACTATGGAATCAGGAGGAGAGTCTTCTTCCAATAAACATTCTGGAATTGAGAGCAGTCCTCAATGCTCTTCTGGCTTGGCCCCAGTTAGCAACTCGGGGGTTCATCAGGTTCCAGTCGGACAACATCACGACTGTAGCTTATATCAACCATCAGGGAGGGACAAGAAGCTCCCTAGCAATGATGGAAGTATCGAAGATAATTCGCTGGGCAGAGTCTCACTCTTGCCACCTGTCTGCAATCCACATCCCGGGAGTGGAGAACTGGGAGGCGGATTTCTTAAGTCGTCAGACTTTTCATCCGGGGGAGTGGGAACTTCATCCAGAGGTCTTTGCCCAAATACTTCCACGTTGGGGCAAACCAGAGATAGATCTCATGGCGTCTCGACAGAACGCCAAGCTTCCGCGCTACGGGTCCACATCCAGGGATCCGGGAGCGGTCCTGATAGATGCCTTGACAGCACCATGGACCTTCAGGATGGCTTATGTGTTTCCACCTTCCCCGATGCTTCCTCGATTGATTGCCAGAATCAAACAGGAGAAAGCATCAGTGATTCTAATAGCGCCTGCATGGCCACGCAGGACTTGGTATACAGATCTGGTGGACATGTCATTCTGTCCACCTTGGTCGTTACCTCTGAAACAGGACCTTCTGATTCAGGGTCCTTTCAAACATCAAAATCTAACTTCTCTGAAGCTGACTGCTTGGAAATTGAACGCTTGATCTTATCAAAGCGTGGTTTTTCTGAGTCAGTTATTGATACCTTAATACAGGCTAGGAAGCCTGTCACCAGAAAGATTTACCATAAAATATGGCGTAAATACCTATATTGGTGCGAATCCAAAGGTTACTCTTGGAGTAAGGTTAGGATTCCTAGGATATTGTCTTTTCTACAAGAAGGTTTAGAAAAGGGGTTATCCGCTAGTTCCTTAAAGGGACAGATCTCAGCTCTGTCCATTCTGTTACACAAGCGTCTGTCAGAAGTTCCAGACGTTCAGGCTTTTTGTCAGGCTTTGGCCAGGATTAAACCTGTGTTTAAAGCTGTGGCTCCACCATGGAGTTTAAACCTTGTTCTTAACGTTTTACAGGGTGTTCCGTTTGAACCCCTTCATTCCATTGATATAAAGTTGTTATCTTGGAAAGTTCTATTTTTAATGGCTATTTCCTCGGCTCGAAGAGTCTCTGAGTTATCAGCCTTACATTGTGATTCTCCTTATTTGATTTTTCACTCGGATAAGGTAGTTCTGCGTACTAAGCCTGGGTTCTTACCTAAGGTAGTCACTAACAGGAATATCAATCAGGAGATTGTTGTTCCATCCTTGTGCCCAAATCCTTCTTCGAGGAAGGAACGTCTTTTGCACAATCTGGATTTAGTTCGTGCCCTTAAATTTTATTTACAGGCAACTAAAGATTTTCGACAAACGTCTTCCCTGTTTGTCGTTTACTCTGGTCAGAGGAGAGGTCAAAAAGCTTCTGCTACCTCTCTCTCTTTTTGGCTTCGTAGCATAATTCGTTTAGCTTATGAGACTGCTGGACAGCAGCCTCCTGAAAGAATTACAGCTCATTCCACTAGAGCTGTGGCTTCCACTTGGGCCTTTAAGAATGAGGCCACTGTTGAACAGATTTGCAAGGCTGCAACTTGGTCTTCGCTTCATACTTTTTCCAAATTTTACAAATTTGACACTTTTGCTTCCTCGGAGGCTATTTTTGGGAGAAAGGTTCTTCAGGCAGTGGTTCCTTCTGTATAAAGAGCCTGCCTATCCCTCCCGTCATCCGTGTACTTTTGCTTTGGTATTGGTATCCCACAAGTAATGATGACTCGTGGACTGATCACACTTAACAGAAGAAAACATAATTTATGCTTACCTGATAAATTCCTTTCTTCTGTAGTGTGATCAGTCCACGGCCCGCCCTGTTTTTTAAGGCAGGTAAATATTTTTTAAATTATACTCCAGTCACCACTACACCCTTGGCTTCTCCTTTCTCGTTGGTCCTTGGTCGAATGACTGGAGGTGACGTAGAGGGGAGGAGCTATATAGCAACTCTGCTGGGTGAATCCTCTTGCACTTCCTGTAGGGGAGCAGTTAATATCCCACAAGTAATGATGACCCGTGGACTGATCACACTACAGAAGAAAGGAATTTATCAGGTAAGCATAAATTATGTTTTTTATTTTGTTAGTGGGATTAGATTAGGTGTTTTTTTAAAAATGTAATTAATTGTATTTAATTTAGGTAATTAATTTAATTGTAGTGTAGTGTTAGGTGTAATTGTAACCTAGGTTAGGTTTTATTTTACAGGTAAATTTGTCTTTATTTTAAGGTAGGTAGTTATTAAATAGTTAATAACTATTTAATAACTATTGTACCTAGTTAAAATAAATACAAAGTTATCTGTAAAATAAAAATAAAACCTAATCTACCTACTATGTAACTATTAGTTATATTGTAGCTATTTTAGGATTTATTTTATAGGTAAGTATTTAGTTTTTAATTGTAATAATTTAGTTAATTGTAGTAATTTTATTTAGATTTATTTAAATTATATTTAAGTTAGGGGAGTTAGGTTTAGGGTTAGACTTAGGTTTAGGGGTTAATAACTTTATTATAGTGGCGGCGACGTTGGGGCGGCAGATTAGGGGTTAATAAACGTAGGTAGGTTGCGGTGACATTGGGGGCAGCAGAGTGGGGGTTAATAAATATAATGTAGGTGTTGGCGATGTTGGGGGCGGCAGATTAGGGGTTCATAACTATAATGTAGGTGGCGGCGGTGTCCGGAGCAGCAGATTAGGGGTTAATAAATATAATGCAGGTGTCGGCGATGTCGGGGGCATCAGATTAGGGGTTCATAAGTATAATGTAGGTGGTGGCAGTGTCCGGAGCGGCAGATTAGGGGTTAATAATATAATGCAGGTGTCGGAGATGTCGGGGGCGGCAGATTAGGGGTTAATAAATGTAATATTAGGGGTGTTTAGACTCAGGGTTCATGTTAGGGTGTTAGGTGTAGACATAAAATGTATTTCCCTATAGGAATCAATGTGGCTGCGTTAGGAGCTTTACGCTGCTTTTTTGCAGGCGTAAGGTTTTTTTTCAGCCGGCTCTCCCCCATTGATTTCTATGGGGAAATCGTGCACAAGCACGTTTTACCAGCTCACCGCTAACGTAAGCAGCGCTGGTATTGAGGTGAGATGTGGAGCCGGCTTTGTAAAATCCCGTAATACCAGCGCTCTCTGCAAGTGAGTGGTGAGCATAAACTGCTTGTTAGCACCGCACAGCCTCTAACGCAAAACTCGTAATCTAGGCGAGTGTTTTAGCTACATTCATGGAATGTAGACCATTGTATTCCATGTTTGTATTTTTGTGTTAAATCAAGACATCTAATCTCAAGTAAACAAGCCCGTAATATTGACATCTATTTTCAAAGTACAGAACGAAATGGTTTCTTGTAGCTCTGCCAATAATATTGATTGGAAAGCATCAAAAGGCCTCTTAAAATAAGCACATTAAATCAAACATAAGACTGTCCACATGAGAATTATTTTTCCTCTTTTGGAAAATGAAATAAAGGGATAAAGATGAATTATGTGTACGAATTAATAGAAATAAAGATTGTGTTTTTCTCTATAACTTAATTTATTCTATGGGTACCCTGATTTTTTTTTATCTGAAGAGAATAATTTCATAAAATTTGTTCTGGTTTTTAGCAGTTATGTCTCAGTTATTAAGTAAATGTATTTCCTTTATCATATTAATATACACAAATTATTTATTACAACTTATATTTCTTTCCTAAAATATGGAGAGTCCACAACATCATCAATTACAGTGGGAATATCACTCCTGGCCAGCAGGAGGAGGCAAAGAAAACCACAGCAAAGCTGTTAAGTGTCACTCCCCTACACTCAATCCCCAGTCATTCTCTTTGCCTCTGTCAATGGAAGAGGTGAAGTTTGGTGTCTGAAGACAATTTGATTTCCTTTCGCTACAAGCAAGATTTTTGGGTATAGCTGTAGTCCACGTCAATCTCTGCAGTAGAGTAGTGGTGGCTTTAAAGCAGTTAGAAAGTTGTGAGGTAGTCCTTGCTTGGTTTTCTAACATATGTGCTGCCCATGGTATAGAAAGCCATAGTAGGTTTACTCTGTTCTTTTTTTTTTCTACAAGTCTCTTTAAGGAGTATGTGTCCTTTCACCCCTTGTGAGCTGTCCTCCTGGACAGCTAGATTGCAGGTAAGTGCTTTTTGTCTTCTAGGTATGGAGACTGGCACTTTAAGGGATTTCCCTGCAACAATTATGGGGACAAATAGATCCTTAGTAAGGGTTTTGTATTGGCAGAGTGCAGGCACATAATCTATTTAGTGTATGTGATTAGGGACAAACGGTTAATCCTTTTAAAGTACATGAAGGGGTTAACCGTTTTTTTGTGGCTCATCATTTTCTTTTAATTTATTTAAATAATTTCCCTGTACTTATTTATTGTAGCTATCTGGGATTGGGCAGCGTGTAGTTTAAGGCACTGTTGTGTTTTAACTAGTATGTCAGCTAGTCTCGTTTGCATCAGAGCTGTGTCGCTTTCTGGAGGGCAGACTTAGGCTGAGGGGGTCTGTTGTTAGTGCACACTTTCTTTAGTTGCGCAGCTTGTTTTGTCTCCCGGTCACATGACCTACTTACCTTCCGCTACTCAGACTGTTTCAGAGCAGTGTCGGCTGAACGGCTAAGGAGTCCAGGACGTATCCTAACGATATTCTGACAGAGTAGTATCCGGAGAGACAGGTAGGCACCTCAGTTTCTGCTACGGTGTAGAGGTTTCATTTTGGGGGGTAATTTAAGCGTTATATTGCTCTGAATATTTAAAGTGAAACTGTTACCGCTCTGAGGGGAAATATTGAAAAATTTAAAATGACAGTAGCTTTTCACATGATTTTTTTTCTTTTGTTCTCAATTATTTTTGGGGTTATTTTTATTGACAATATGGGGATGGATCAAGATTCCCTTCCTTGTTAATGCAATTTTGTGCTTCTTGTTTAGCTATAGAGTGTAAAAATAAATTTTGCCCATTGAGCCTAATGTCTCTCAGCATGATGCGGTTCAGGCAATGCCACCACCTTCTCCTTAGACGTCCCAAGCCTCTATGGCGTCACATACAGTGCCCTGCAGTACCTCTCAGACTCCTGGAGGAGTTTATTTGTCTGCAGAAATTGCTGCTCAAGTATCTGCGGCATTATCTGTTTTTTCCTATGCTAAAGGGAAAACGCAAGAGGAAAATTAAAGATTCAGATAGTAAGGTTTCTGCTCCTCCTTCTGCTACACAGATTGATATCCCCCATAAGTCTGATGAGGAGGATATGTCGGTAGCCTCTGAGGGTGAGATCTCAGATTCGGATTGTATAATTCCTTTATCTGATACTGAAGAAATAAACTTCAGGTTTAAGCTTGAACACCTTTGTGTACTGTTAAAGGAGGTATTGGCTACTTTGAACGACTCTGATACTCCTGGCGCTGTCAACCATAAGAAATCTAGTAAACTTAATAAATACTATGATGTTCTTTCCTCTGTGGAGGTGTTTCCTGTTCCTAACCGTAGGATGGAGATTATTTCACAGGAATGGGAGAAGCCAGGGATTCCTTTTCCCCCATCTCCCGTCTTTATAAAGATGTTTCCTGTCACTGACTCCATTAAAGGTTCACAGTGCCTAAAGTAGAAGGGGCCATTTCTACTCTGGCTACTACGCTCCCTATAGAGGATAGTTGATCTTTTAAGGATCCCTTGGACAAAACACTGGAGACTTATTTGAAGAAAATGTATGTTCATCAAGGTCAATGGCAACATGAATTTGTATTGCCACTGTGTCTATTGCGGCATCTTATTGGTGCAACGCCTTGTCTGAATCAATTTTGGTTGAAACTCCTTTGGAGGAGAATCAAGACAGGATTAAGGCTCTCAAACTAGCCAATTCCTTTATTTCTGATGTTACCATGCAAGTTATTAGATTGGGAGCCAAGATATCTGACTTCACTGTCCTAGCCCACAGGGCGTTGTGGCTTAAATCTTGGTCAGCTGATGTTACCTCTAAGTCCAAGCTTATTGCGCTTCCTTACAAGAGTAAGACCTTGTTTGGGCCTGGTCTGGCAGAAATAATTTCTGATATTTCGGGTGGAAAAGGGTCTTTTCTACCACAAGACAAGAAGAACAGACCTAAAGGTCGTCAAAGTGATTATTGTTCCTTTCGTAACTTCAAAGGAAAGTCTTCCTCTCCCTCTTCCAAGCAGGAACAGTCCAAGTCTTCTTGGAAACCCAATCAGTCTTGGAACAATGGGAAGCAATCAAAGAAACCTGCAGCTGAGTCTAAATCTGCATGAAGGGGTTGCCCCTGGTCCGGGATCGGATTAAGTGGGGGGCAGACTTTCTCTGTTTTATCAGGCATGGATATGAGACTGTGGATATAGTATCCCAGGGTTACAAGAATTCAAGACTTTCCCTCCCAGGGGCAGATTCCATCTCTCAAGATTATCTGCAAACCAGGTAAAAGGGAGACATTCTTGAACTGCATTTGAGACCTTTCTTCCCTGGGAGTGATAGTTCCAGTTCCAGTAAGAGAGCAGGGCTTGGATTATATTCAAATCTGTTTGTGGTTCCCAAAATAACAAAAAAGAGGGAACATTTCAACCCATTCTATATCTAAAGTGTCTCAACAAGATTCTCAGAGTACCGTCCTTCAAAATGGAAACCATTTGTTCCATTCTTCCTTTGGTCCAGGACAGTCAGTTCATGATGACTATAGACCTGAAAGATGCATAGCTTCATGTTTCCATCCACAGGGATCATCACAAGTTCCTGAGATTCACCTTTATTGACAAAAACTTTCAGTTTGTGGCTCTTCCGTTTGGCCTTGTTACAGCTCCCAGATATTTCTCATGGTAGTGATCAGGTCTTGGGGAATTGCAGTGGTGCCCTACCTGGACGATATATTGGTTCAGGTGCCATCTTTTCAACAAGCAAACTATCATACAGAGATCTTGTTGTCTTTTCTACGTTCCCACGAATGGAAAGTGAATCTGGGAAAGAATTCCCTTGTTCCAGCTACAAGGGTAGTCTTCTTAGGAACCATAATAGATTCCCTATCTTTGAAGATTTTTCTGACAGAAGTCAGAAAATCCAAAGTTTTCTCCTCTTGCCTCTCTCTACAGTTTACTGTTCGGCCATCAGTAGCTCAATGTATGGAGGTAATTGGTCTGATGGTCGCTTCCATGGACATCATTCCCTTTGCACAATTCCATTTGAGAGCTCTGCAGTTATTCATGCTCTGACAATGGAACGGAGACCATTCGGATCTGTCTCAGAGGATAGATCTAGACCAGTTCACAAGAGACTCTCTCCTATGGTGGCTTTCTCAGGAGCATCTGTCTCAGGGCACATGCTTCCGGAGACCTTCCTGGGTGATTTGACCATGGACGCCAGACTGCTAGGCTGGGGAGCAGCTTGGGACTCATTGAAGACGTGGGAGTCTGCTCTCTCCATAAACATCTTTAAGTTGAGAACGATTTACAATGCTCTGATGGTGTAAGGAGTAGGTCTCTTGTATACTTGAGTCCTGTAATGTCTGTTGAAAGTGATATAAGTGAACCTCAACTGCAGACTCAAAGAAGAAGATAAGTAATATGTAAGCAAACTCCGATTTGGTAATATGTTATTTGTGTGCCTCTTAATCTTGTGGCTGCTATATGGTTACTTTTAAACAGTGCGCTTGAGACAAGAAAGATACAATGTAACGGTATTCTAGTTACACTGTATCTTACAAGAGGAATTTTCATATACCCTGTAATGCCTGGCTCACACAGATACAGCTAATAGGCTTAGCAGAAGTGAGTACAGCGTCGTAGGGGGTGATCAAAGTTATCTAACAATGCAGGTAAGATAAATACCAAAAATATGACAAACTTGTGTAAAAGTGGAAAAAGTCCCTGATGTGTGGAGGAGCGGAGGTAGGAGGAAATGACGCCACACAGCTGGCAAAGAAGTTATAAACAGCAATAAAAAGCAGAATTAGGTTGCAACTCGAAATAGGCTCAGAAAGTAGCAGATGACAAATGACCTTTAAGCCAAAGGTGATGGAGGGTAAAACTGCACAGGGTTAACTCCAGTCAGTAGTAGCAGGAACTTCAGGAAAAACGATGTCTGCATAAGAACATACAGGCTTGGAGTACTCTGAACGAATACCAAGCAAAGCGGTGAGAGAGAGGCTAGCTTAAATAGGCAGGTGAGACAAACACAGGAAAGTCTTAAAGGAACAGTACAAGTTGGTAACAGTACAAGTTGGTAAGATATGTGGAAATCCATAACAGATGGCTTGGCCTCAGTTGTCCTTAGCCCGGTTTATCAGGTTCCAGTCAGACAATATCACCTCAGTGGCTTACATCCACCACCAGGGAGGAACTCAGAGTTCTTTAGCCATGAAGGAGATGGCTCAGATATTCAGTTTGCAGAAGCTCACAATTGCAGTCTGTCTGCCATCCACATTCCAGTAGTGGACAACTGAGAAGTGGATTTCCTGAGCAGACAGACATTTCTTCCCGGGGAGTGGGCTCTCAATTTGGAGGTGTTCTCCAGGTTAACCCTCAAATGGGGGGTGCCGAAGTTGGATCTGAAGGCATCTCAGCAGAATGCCAAACTTCCAAGGTATAGTTTAAGGTCAAGAGATCTGCAGGCTGCCCTGATAGATGCTCTGGCAGTTCCTTGGGATTTCAGTCTAGTATTCCTGTTACCTCTGTTTGTGCTCCTTCCACAAATCATTGCTTGTATAAAACAAGAGAGAGCGTTTGTAATTCTAATAGCTCCTGCATGGCCTTGCAGTATCTGATATGCAGACCTAATGAAGATGTCATCTCTTCCTCCTTGGAGATTGCCTCGGAGGAAGGACCTTCTAACTTAGGGTCCATTACTTCATCCAAATCTCGTTTTCTCTAAAGCTGACTGCTTGGAGATTGGACGCTTAGTTCTTCTAAGCGTGGTTTTTATGAGTCGGTTATTGAGACTATGATCCAGGCTCACAAGCCTGTTACTAAAAAAAATTACCATAAGGTATGGCGTAAATACCTTTATTGGTGTGAATCCAAAGGCTACTCTTGGAGTAGGGTCAGGATTCCTAGGATTTTGTCCTTTCTCCAGGGTCAGATTTCTGCATTATCTATTTTTTTTTACACAAGCGTCTGGCGGATGTGCTAGATGTTCTATCTTTTTGTCAGACCCTGGTCAGAATCAGGCCTGTGTTTATATCTGTTGCTCCTCCTTGGAGCCTTAACCTTGTTCTTAAAGTTTTGCAGCAGGCTCCATTTGAGCCATTGTATTCCATAGATATTGAGTTGTTATCTTGGAAGTTTTTGCTATCTCCTCTGCTCGGAGAGTCTCAGAACTCTCTGCTTTGCAGTGTGATTCACCTTACCTTATCTTTCTTGCTGATAAGGTGGTTCTTCGTACTAAGTTGGGTTTTCTTCCTAAAGTGATTTCGGACAGAAATATTTATCAGGAAATTGTTGTTCCTTCTCTATGTCCTAATCCTTCTTCTCATAAGGAATGTTTGTTGCACAACTTGGATATTGTGCTTGCTCTAAAATTCTTCCTACAGGCGACTAAAGATTTTCACCTGTCCTGTTTGTTTGTTTCTTTGGAAAGCTAAAGGTCAGAAGGCTACTGCTAATTCTCTTTCCCTCTGGTTGAGAAGTATCATTTGGTTGCTTATGAGACTGCTGATCAGCAGCCTCCTGAGAGAATTACAGCTAATTCCAAGAGGGCTGTCTCCTCTTCTTGGGCTTTCAAAAGTGAAGCTTCGGTAGAACAGATTTGCAAGGCTGCAACTTGGTCCTCTCTACGTACTTTTTCCAAATTTTCCAAATTTGATACTTTTGCCTCGGCTGAGGCCTATTTTGTGAGAAAGGTTCTTCATGCGGCGGGGCCTTCTGTTTAGGTCTGCCTGTCTTGTTATACCTCCCTAGTCATCTGTGTCCTCTAGCTTGGGTATTGGTTCCCACTAGTAATTGATGACATTGTGGACTCTCCATATCTTAGGAAAGAGAACAAACTGTATGCTTACCTGATAAATGTATTTCTTTCCAAATATGGAGAGTCCATGACCCCACCCTTAATTTAAGACAGTTTTTTTTAACTAAACCTCAGGCACCTCTACACCTTTGTGTTATTTTTCCATTTCCCTTTGGTTGAATGGCTGGGATTGTGGGTAGGGGAGTGGCACTTAACAGCTTTGCTGTGGTGCTCTTGGCCTCCTCCTGCTGGCCAGGAGTGATATTCCCACTAGTAATTGATGACATATATCACAACAATATACCAATAAATAGTAACTTTATTATTAGCAAGTTGAAGAACACCTAACATATACACTGCTATGCTAAGCTGGATCTTCTTTCATGATTCAGATAGAGCAGTGATTGTAAACAACTTTTCAATGTATTTCTTTTATCTATTTTGTTTTGTTCTCTGTGTTAAAAAAGGAAACCTAGGAATGCTCAGAAGCTGCTGATTGGTGGCTGTACATATATGCCTAATGTGATTGGCTCATCCAATGTATTTAGGTAGCTCCCAGTAGTGCATTGCTGCTTCTTTAACAAAGAATACCAATAGAACAAAACACATTAGATAATAAAAGTAAATTGGAAATTTCTTTAGAATTATATGCTCTGTCTGAATCATGAAAGAAAAATGTTGGGTTTCATGTCCTTTTAATTGTTTGGTTCAGTTGAGTTTGAACAATAATAGACCATTATATACCCCAGGTGTTGAACTTATAAATGAAGCAATGATGCATTAGGAGATATTACTTAAAGGGGCAAAAAATATCCTTCCATGTGTTATACTTTGCAAAGGTAGTGGTGAACACAACTGGCCTGTTAAAGCTTTCAGCCTTGTACAGAAACGTGGATATATTGTTTGCCAGATAACGTGGATGATATACGGGAATAAGGGAGGAAGGGACAAATATAGAGGGAAAGAAAGAGAGAGGACGTTTACTGCTCACGGGTGAGAGAATATGAAAGGCACCATGAAATCAAGAACAATGCTAAAAGAATGGGTTGGATATTATCATTATCATTTATTTGTAAATTCCTGTTAGGGGAAAAATACAATGTGAGGGGGTTGTAAATGTAGCGCTTATAGTAAAAGGCAAATACAAAAAGCGAGTGGCACCAGCTAGTGCGTATAATATAAAAATCACTTTATTAGAAATACAGAAACAGGATATCCAGAAATCTGCACACGTCCCAATCAGTTGGCACGTTCCTGCTTTACGCTTGTGACTGCCCAGCCCCTTTTAAAAATTAAACAAAACATGTTCCTCGATTAAAATGTTTTACAATGCATTCTCACTGATTTAATTTATAGGGACAGTCAAGTCAAAATTGTACTTTCATGATTCAGATAGAGCACAGCATTTTAAACAACTTTTCAATTCACATCCATTATCTAAATGTGCACAGTCTTTTTATACTTACACTTTTTATGGCTCGAGCTCCTACTGAGCATGTGCAAGAATTCACAGATTGTACATATAAGCATTTTGTGATTGGCTGATGACTGTCACATGATGCATTAGGAAGGAAAATATAACTAACAATCACCTAGATTACAAGTTATGCACGCTATAGGGAAATTAACGAACGTAAGAAAAGTTGTGTTATTTAACCCCCTATAGCGCAGCCATTAGAAGTTTTTCAAAACCCAGCTTGTGCGTGCGATATGTGGTTTTTAAGCTCCATACCGCACGCAAAACAAGCGCTGATTTGACGTGCTTGTGCACACTTCCCTATAGACATCAATGGGGAGAGTGGGTCAGAATAAGTCTAACACCTGCTATTGTGGAAAGAAATGCACCGTAACGCAGCCCCATTGAATTCTATGGGGAAAATAAAAGTTACGTTTAAACCCTAACATAAACCCCACGTCTAAACACCCCTAATCTGCTGCCCCCAACATCGCCAACACCTACATAATGTTATTAACCCCTAATCTACCGCTCCCGATATCGCCGCCACCTAAATAAAACTGTTAACCCCTAATCTGCCGCTCCCGATATCGCCACCACTATACTAAAGTTATTAACCCCTATTCCCCTGCACCCCAACATCGCCCACACTATAATACATCTATTAACCCCTATTCCGCTGCTCCCCAACATCGCTGCAACTAAATAAAGTTATTAACCCCTAAACCTCTTGCCTCCCACGTCACTACCACCAAATAAACCTATTAACCCCTAAACCACCAGCCCCCCACATCACAACAACCTAAATTAAACTATATTAACCCCTAAACCTAACCACCCAGCCCCCCACATCACAACAACCTAAATTAAACTATATTAACCCCTAAACCTAACCACCCAGCCCCCCACATCACAACAACCTAAATTAAACTATATTAACCCCTAAACCTAACCCTAACACTCCCTAACTTTAACATAATTTAAATAGAGCTAAATTAAGTTACAATTATTAACTAAATAATACCTATTTAAAACTAAATACAAACTTACCTGTGAAATAAAACCTAAGCTAGCTACAATATAACTAATAGTTATATTGTAGCTAGCTTAGGTTTTATTTTTATTTCAAAGGTAAGTTTGTATTTATTTTAACTAGGTAGACTAGTTAGTAAATAGTTATAAGAGAAAAGGAAATTATAAGCGCTAGTGGATGTGCATACCCAGCTTAACTAGTGAATTCCCCTCCAAGAAAACAAATATAGCAACAGCAATGTATCAAAAAATAAGTTAAGCGCTAAAAGCAGGGTGTATGTGTATAATGATCTAATGTATAATTATATCCAACACTGAAAATAATAAGGTAAATAATGTGGATGCGCAGTCTCCAGGAAGATATAAAATTAATTATCTGATAATATCAATCGAAATATGTGTCCAATGTATAGAGGTAAACTAAAGCACGAACAATGTATCAATGGAAAGTTCCAATAAAACAATTTATTTAAAACACTGTATCAGGGATTATTATACAAACTAGACGATTACAATTTCTAAAACAATGCAAAACTAAAACGAAGGGACGTCTCCCTGAAACAGTAGCAACTTCAAATGATCCCATTAAAATAAAATAAAACAGTCAGTAGAAAATGTCTATAAGGCTTATAAAGTCTGTACAAGTCTCGATGGTCTGCATCGCTTATTACTAAGCACAAAGAAATAACATCAGTCACTCACTGTGACCGCAAAGATCTTCTAGATATCCCCCAGGACTTCCTTCTCTATTAAGGAATAGGGGCTGCTACGAGAACATCGAACGTCACTGTCACACGTGACGTCAGAGGGGTCACGTAAGAGCCGTATAAAAATGCGCACTCACTACCTGCCTGTAACGCCAAGCCGTACACGTTTGGTGATTACGGCCTCTCACTAAACAAGCTTATTTGTTTCTCCTTACTTGCTATCGGCAAGCAAAAGATTCATTTTATTGCTCTGGGATTGAAACATTTTCTACAAGCGCAAGTACTGACTGTTTTATTTTATTTTAATGGGATCATTTGAAGTTGCTACTGTTTCAGGGAGACGTCCCTTCGTTTTAGTTTTGCATTGTTTTAGAAATTGTAATCGTCTAGTTTGTATAATAATCCCTGATACAGTGTTTTAAATAAATTGTTTTATTGGAACTTTCCATTGATACATTGTTCGTGCTTTAGTTTACCTCTATACATTGGACACATATTTCGATTGATATTATCAGATAATTCATTTTATATTTTCCTGGAGACTGCGCATCCACATTATTTACCTTATTATTTTTAGTGTTGGATATAATTATACATTAGATCATTATACACATACACCCTGCTTTTAGCGCTTAACTTATTTTTTTATATATTGCTGTCAGTAAATAGTTATAACCTATTTAATAACTACTTAGTTAAAATAAATACAAACTTACCTGTGAAATAAAACCTAAACTGCCTTACACTAAAACCTAACATTACAAATAATAAAAAAACTACCATTACAAAAAATAACAAACATTATCCAAAACAATAAAAATTATTCCTTTTCTAATACCCTTTTAAAAATAAAAAACCCACCCCAAAATAAAAAAAACCCTAATCTATAATAAACTACCAAGGGCCCTTAAGAGGGCCTTTTGTAGGGCATTGTCCTAAGTTAAACAGCTCTTTTGCTACAAAAGAAAATAAAACACCCCCTAACTGTTACAAACCCCCAAACTACCAATGACCATTAAAAGTGCCTTTTGGGAGCCCTTAAAAGGGCCTTTTGTGGGGCATTGCCCTAAAGCTAAAAGCTCTTTTGCTACAAAAAACAAACAAACACCCCCTAACAGTAAACAAACCCCCACCACACAAACCCAGAAAATAAAAATAAAGTAAAAAAAAAAAAAGGGCATTTGTATGGGCATTGCCCTTAAAAAGGCATTTAGCGCTTTTGCTGCCCAAGCCCTAATTTAAAAATAAAAACCCACCCCAAAATGAAACAATACATTACACAAAATAACAAACAAATTATCAAAAATAATAAAAATTATTCCTATTCTAATACCCATTTAAAAAAAAAAAAAACACCCCAAAATAAAAACCTAATCTAGAATAAACTACCAATGGCCCTTAAAAGAGCCTTTTGTAGGGCATTGCCTTAAAGATATCAGCTCTTTTTCTGAAAAAAAAAAAAATTACAAACCCCCACTAACATTACAAACCCCCACCCCCCAAACCCACAAAATAGAAAAAACTATCTAAAAAACCTAAGCTACCCATTGCCCTAAAAAGGGCATTTGGATGGGCATTGCCCTTAAAAGGGCATTTAGCTTTTTTACATGCCCAAACCCTATTTCATCATCCAATAGAATGAGAGCTGCTTAAATCCTATTGGCTGATTTGAACAGCCAATAGGATTTTAGCAGCTCTAATTCCAATTGACTGATTCAAATTTTTCAGCCAATAGGAATGCAAGGGATGCCGTCTTGAATCGAGTACCTTGCATTGAAGATTCATTGTACAGCGGCGACCGTATGAAGAGGATGCTCTGCGCCGGATGTCTTCAGAATAGACCCGCTCCGCGCCGCTGGGATCAAGATAGAAGATGCCGCCTGGATGAAGATTGGAGAGGACACCTGGATGAAGACTTTTCGCCGCTTGGATGAGGACTTTGCCGCCAGGGTGAAGATTGAAGAGGCCGTCTGGATGAAGACTTCTCGCCACCTGGATGAAGATCGTTCAAGCGGGACTTCAAAAACTGTAAGTGGATCTTCGGGGGGTAGTGTTAGGTTTTTTTAAGGGTTTTTTGGGTGGGTTTTTATTTTAGATTAGGGTTTGGGCAATGTAAAAGAGCTAAATGCCCTTTTAAGGGCAATGCCCATCCATATGACCTTTTCAGGGCCATGGGTAGCTTAGTTTTTTGTTAGGGTTAGGTTTTTTATTTTGGGGGGTTGGTTGGGTGGTGGGTTTTACTGTTGGAGGGGTCTTTGTATTTTTTTTTTTACAGGTAAAAGAGCTGTTTAACTTAGGGCATTGCCCTACAAAAGCCCTTTTAAGGGCTATTGGTAGTTTAGTGTAGGCTAGGGTTTTTTTTATTATGGGTGGGCTTTTTTATTTTGGTAGGGCTATTAGATTAGGTGTAATTCTTTTTTATTTTTGATAATTTCGTTTGTTATTTTTCGTACTTTAGTGTTTGTTATTTTTTGTAATTTAGTCTTTTTTATTTTTTGTATTTGGATTGTTTGTAATTTTTAGAGTAGTGTTAGGATTTTTTTAATGTGTAGTTTAGTTTAATTTAATTGGTAGCTAGCTTAATTTTAGTTTAATAATTATATTAGTTTAATTGATAGTTTAAACTTAGTTTTTTTAATTTTACATGTAAGTTTTAATTTAATTGAAGATAGGTAAATTGTAATTTTAATATAAAGTTAGGGGGGGCATTAGGTTTAGGGGTTACTAGTTTAATTTAGTTTATTGCGATGTGGGGGACTTTCGGTTTAGGGGTTAATAGTTTACTTTAGTATATTTCATTGTGGGGGGCTTGCGGTTTAGGGGTCATACTTAATGACTTTAGTATAGTGGGGGCAATGTGGGCGGACGGCAGCTTAGGGGTTAATAATATTTAAATAGTGTTTGCAATGCGGGAGGGTGGCTATTTAGGGGTGAATATGTAGTTTATGGGTGTTTAGTGTACTTTGTAGCAGTTTAGTTATGAGTTTTATGTTACAGATTTGTAGCGTAAAACTCATAACTACTGACATTAGATGGTGGTACGGATCTTGTCATTTTAGGCTGTAACGCCGTTTTTTTAGCCAGAACGCAAAACTCGCAATACCAGCGCTATGGGAATCCCATTAAAAAACTTAATTTTCAAGAGTGCGGTTGCAGGCAAAAAGGCTTGAGGTACACCTATACCGACAAGACGTGTAATGGCTGCGGTGCTGTTTTAACACGGAAATGACCATGACGAACGCACAGACTTGTAATCTAGCTACTACTCATTTAAAATCCAAACTAAGTGCTTTACATGATCTCTTTTTATGCATTTATTAATGATGCTATTATATTGTGTTTGGTGATACTTTAAGGTATAAGATTAATGATCTATGTATTTATTAACTGATTACCAGTTTTTCATTTGAGTATAACGCTGCTTTTTCACTACCGCTGCTATTATGAGTCCTGATTCAATCAACCAATAGGATTGAGCTCGCATTCTATTGACTGATCGGAATTCAAGGGACGCCATCTTGGATGACGTCATTTAAAGGGAAACTTCATTCTTGAAAATCCATCGAAAGAAGAGGATGCTCCGCGCCGGATGTCTTGAAGATGGAGACGCTCTGGGTCAGAAGGATGAAGATAGAAGATCCCGCCTGGAGAACGACTTCCTGCCGCTTGGATACAGACTTCTCCCGGCTGGATGAGGATAGATGTCCGGTCTTCAAAAACTGTAAGTGGGTCTTCAGCGGTTATTGTTAGGTTTTTTTAAGGGTTTTTTGGATGGGTTTTATTTTTAGATTAGGGACTTTGGGCACCGTAAAAGAGCTAATTGCTAGGGTTTTTATTATTTTGGGGGGCTTTTTTATTTTGATAGGGCTATTAGATTAGGTGTAATTAGTTTAAATATTTGATCATTTCTTTTTTATTTTGTGTAATTTTGTGTTTATTATTTTTTGTAATTTAGACAAATGTTTTTTTAACGTAATTTATTTAATTTTAGTGTAATGTTAGGTTTCACTGGTTAGGTTTTATTTTAAGGTAACTTATAGGTAACTAGTAAATAGTTAATAACTATTTACTAACTAGTCTAGTTAAAATAAATACAAACGTAGCTGTAAAATAAAAATAAAACCTATGATAGCTGCAATGTAACTATTAGTTATATTGTAGCTAGCTTAGGGTTTATTTTACAGGTAAGTATTTAGTCTTAAATAGGAATAATTTAGGTAATAATAGTAATTTTTATTTAGATTTATTTTAATTATATTAAAGTTAGGGGTGTTAGGGTTAGGGTTAGGTTTAGGGGTTAATATATTTATTTAGTGTTAGTGATGTGGAAGGCCAGAGGTTTAGGGGTTAATAACTTTAGTATAGTGGCGACTGTGACGTTGGGGGTGGCAGATTAGGGGTTAATAAGTGTAGGTGGGTGGCGGTGACATTGGGGTGGCAGAATAGGGGTTAATAAGTGTAAGTAGGTGTCAGCAATGTCGGGGGCGGCAGATTAAGGGTGAATAAGTGTAATGTAGGTGTTGGCGATGTTGGGGGCGGCAGCTTAGGGGTTAATAACTGTAGGCAGGCGTCGGCGATGTCAGGGGCAGCAGATTAGGGGTGTTTAGGATCGGGGTTTATGTTAGGGTGTTAGGTTTAAACATACATTTTCTTTCCCCATAGGAATCAATAGGGCTGCGTTACAGAGCTTTATGCTACGTCATTGCAGGTGTTAGGCTTTTTTTTAGCCGGCTCTCCCCATTGATGTCTATGGGGAAATCGTGCACAAGCACGTCAAAGCAGCTCAAAGCAGCACTGGTATTTGTGTGCGGTATGGAGCTCCAATGCTGCCATATTGCCTGCTAACGCTGCAGCGCTATTAAAGGTGAGCAGTGGAAGTAACTTGCAAGTTAGTGGCGAGCCGCTCATAACGCAAAACTCGTAATCTGGCTGTGTGTTAGCCGTGATTTTATCCAAAACAAGACTAATAGCTGTAAAGAAAATCTGTAAAACATCTCCTGTGTACATAAAAGTTCTAATAAATACTTATTTATTCAGTGCTCTACAACTGCTATTCCAAGGAAAAAATCCATATTATCCAGATTCATATCACATTAGCAGATTAACCCTGTAATTGGTTATTTTCAATTGGCATAGCAGTTGACAATTTAAAGAATAGAGTTTCAATAGGATCAGAGTAGTACTGGGAGCTAGCTTGTGATGGATACACATATATGCCTCTTGTCATTGGCTCACCTAATGTGTTCAGCTCGCTCCTAGTAGTGCACTGCTTCTCTGGAGGGGTTAAACAAACAGGTATCTGCAAACAGCAGTGCAATAATAATAATAAAACATTACCACATTTTCTTTTTTGCACTTTTACGTCCCTTTAAAGGGACATTCCAGTTAAAATTCATATGCATATAGATTAATTACATCCTTGAATTAATTACATATTTGCAATATAAATGTATTAGCAAAAAATGCTTCTAGTAAAAGTTATCACTGCACATGCATGTGAAGCATACCTAGATATTCTCAGTGCACCAGCATTTTACATACTGCAGCTGCTCAGAATGCAAATAAGTCATTACCAGATGGTGCAAGAACCTTAGGATCTCTGAGCAAGTCCTGTGTTTAAAACGCTGGTGCACGGTGTATACCCGTTTACGTGTGCACAATAAATAACCAGCCATTACAAGCTCGCCGTCGCAATTAGCGCTCAGAAAATTAACCAGCGCTCATTGTTGCCCATAAAATAAAGTATATTGGACTTTTTTATTTTAAAAAATGTAGCTTTTTTTAAAATTAATAAAAACAAACTGCACAAAGATGTTTTTAGGGGTTAAAGTTGGCGGGTGTGAAAATTGCCTTTACATAGCGGTCTATGGGGAACTATGTGTTCCCAGTAAATATATATGTATATGCTTCTAAACATATATAATTATGTGTTAATATGTGTATTACGGCATGAGAATGAGGCTCCCATTGGAGCCTATGTGAGCGCAAAGCTTCTATGCAATGCCAATGTCAGGGTATATGAATATTATAGATGAAAATTATATATATATATATATAATTTTCATATATATATATATATATATATGGTTGGTGAGACCACAGAATTGATTGAATATGAGGCTTTTTACAACAGTGCTATTTCACTGTAAATCACTGCCCCCCCTGCCAAGTGGTTTTGGCTGGGTGAAGACATGTTTATCCTAATTAAAAGATAACATAGTTTTTGAAGCTCACAGCTTTGTAGGGGGTAGCAAACAGGGAATGGATGGAGACAATATTCTGAGCATAAACGAGATAAGCTGGTCAAAATCCCAAGGAAATGGTAATTAGCACAGGCTTGTAAAATGACCCCTGCTGTGTAACTGCTGACACTTGAATATACGTAATTCAGACATACGTCTAGGGGAGGATAACACACAGCAAAAGCACATGGCTTGCATTATAATTTCAAATTTCACTGTTTAAAATAACTTGTACTTAGATTTCAGTAAAACATACTTCAGACAAAAGCATAAAATGTATTAGCCTCTGTGTTTTTCTGTTAAGCATATGAATATGATATTTGTGGACCTAAAAAGCAATGATTAGTAGGAACATTTTAGATAAATGCTGCAAATAGATTTATATATATTTGACAATGTTTCCCTTTTTATTTTTCAGGGAAACAAGATATCTTTAGCCATAAAAACAGACATGTGGATATTTTATATTTTTACATAACCATTAATAACACTATTTTTATTTCAGATCTGCATAGACACAATTCATGCATTCAGGATTTATTAGAAATATGAAATATATTATATTCATGTTGGGATGCAGTGCAGTACTGAATATGAAATACGCTATGGTTTTTTATATAAATGCCAGGATACTGAAGACTATTTTAAATCGATTTTAAGCTAATAGTTAGCAGTATAAATTACTCTGATGTAATATGATATTAAAAGAATACTGATGTTTCATATTAAAATAATCAGAAGGAATAATGTGACATTGTACAATACATTTGAACATGTAAATTATTAATGTAAAGAAATTATGGCATTTATTACACATTTTAAAGAAATACTTTTAAATGTTAGAAATGATTAAATGTATTGCTGTGTTGTTTGTCATGCTGCCCCCCAATGGCCAAAATCCGGTATTACAGCCAAAAGATTGACTGTTAAAAAAAAAATACATTTCCAAAGTATCCAATGAGAAGGGACAAGCTACCGTGGCCGCGGACGAAAAAAAAAAATCACAAATGATTATATAAGGAATAGTTAAATGCAAGAAGGGACAGTTTTTTGTGTGACTTGCTTAGACTGGTGATTGATAACTGGCGGCCATACTTGGGAACACATTCACTTAAGCAAGGAGCTAAAACTAACCTTGATCTGTGCAAAATAACTTTTCTTCAAATGAGGTGATCTAAAGATATTTGGAAAAAGACTGAACTACAAATTGACTCAAATTGGTGATTTATGGTTGTTCTAATTTTTAATATTTTAAATAAAGGTTATTGGTAAAACCATAGTCAAATTGTAAATAATAGATTAAAGAGAGCAGATTGTATTTTAGCTTATATTCATAGTCTGTGTATTTTAAACTAATCCTAAATGCTTAAGTTGTTTATCTTTGCAAATATAGAGTTATAACTCAGAATTGGTTTTAATTATAAGTAACTGAGAATTTATTTCAATTTAAATAAATGGACATTTAAAGTAACTGTTTACATTAAGAATATATGTACTTTTAGTGTCCTAATTAGAATTGTATTAGAATCAATTGTAGCTAAATAGCTGAGTGGATTGCTTGAATGTTAGTAGCTGAATATCTTGGAATCTCATTGTGTTAATTGAATGAAAGGCTATTGTGAATAAGGCTGATTTTAAAGGCAACTTTTATGAACTTTGTATAGCATAGTTTAATAGTTTTAAACGTGTATAGTATTGACTCATACTCTGGTTCCTACAAATATATTTCAATGTGTTTATAGATATCAACTAATAAAAAAGAATTCAATATGCATATTTATTAAGGGTTTAATTTAAAGAAAGATTGTTAAATATATTGTGTTATAACCCTGCCATATACTGACACCAATATGTAGTCACGTTCGCATTGTGCTCAATTTTTAATACCAGCACACATTTGTGTGAGATGGTATTACTGAGTAGAGTGCAAATATCGCACTCGCGAAAGCGATATTTTGTGCTCCACTTGTAATGGTATAATGTAATGGTATAATGTAATGGTATAATGTAATGGTATAATGTAATGGTATAATGTAATGGTATAACATTTTAGGAGAGATATTTTTTTTATTGGAAGAATAATTAAACATATAAAACAATATGCATTTGCAGTATTTTCTTAAGCTGTTCCACCTCAGATATTCACATTTATTACATTTGTAAAAACGAATGGATGAAACCTTCAGTGCAGCGAGGGCTGAGTCTCATCACTGCAGTATGTCAGCGTCCTTATGTAGCCTGACTCTGACCTTCAGCAAGGTCACTTGCACTCATTGTCTCAAGAACCATATATTATTCTCTTTTATTTACACAGCACAGAGTGCAGAGAAGAAGGAAAACAAAAGCTTTTATTCTTTTCAGCAACATCAGTGTTTTACAGTGATAACAAAAAAGCGTAAAACATCTGTAAACATATTTATATTTAGAAGCATCAGTGCAGTAATGTAATTAAGCAGCACTATACTGGTGAATCCAATGCATTTAATTCTCATGTTACACCCATCAGTGCAGGTCGAAAACTGAGCATCACATTCCCTGCTGGGGAATTTGTTCCTGCTGAACCAGCATTTTCAGAATATAACACTTCTTAATCAAATCCCCACATTGGTTTATCCTTTGTGATTTGTTAGAGTGCAGCCTTATACTGGTATTCTCATACCGAAACATACATCAGCCTATAGAACGCTAATTCCCTTATTAGCACTCGCAACACTTATTATTTTCACCCCATCAGTTTTATACAGTAATTATGTAGCATAATGAGGAATGGAGATTTTCTTTCTATGCTTCAATATTCTTGTGATTAATTATTTCCAAGATTGATTGCCCAAGGTGGGTTAGCATAACAGAATATATATATATATATTTTATTTCACATTTCCCTTGAGTATAGATCTGAGATAGTAGCTCTATGTTAATGCCAGTAAATTGCTTTGCATATGGGTATTCTACATTGTTGATATAAATGCAAAATATGCACAACACACTTTTATTTTCCATGACCAGAACAAAACAAAAGCAGTCTTTTTGTTTTGTCTGCCTGAGCGATAATTAACTATAAACATTACATTTCAGGATGTATTTCAGATCAGTGAAATGAATATTAATGTCACTGAATCCTTGCAGTTATTAGTTTCATAAAAAAACAGCCTCGCTTGATAATCTGGTCTCATGGCACGTGGTTAAATAGGAACATAAATGATAAAAACAGTTTCTTTGCTTAAAGGGACACTAAATCCTGAGAGGTTGCAATAGTTTTATAGCTGTTCCTAACTGATCTAGACAGACAAGATTAGATAAGGAGACCAGGCTTTTAAACCTAGGGAGACATTGGTTACATTACTGGGAGCCCCTTACTTAATAAAAACAAAAACCCTTATTTCTTTAGTATTTTGAGAATGGTTTTGATTTCCTTTACCCTTTCTCTATATCAAGTAATGAATCTGTTATGAGCCAATGAGGTCTTACAAGACTGGAACAGCTACTGTATATGTTTGTGCTCTACGTCCTGATCCCCGCTATGCTTTAGCTGCACTGATTAAAACTATAAGCTGAGCTTTATTTGCATAGCCTTACATAGAATCCCTTGCTCCAGATGAAACAGAGTTGAGGTTTTCTGTAGGAAACATATGCAGGTATGCTATGATCTATTGCTTATACTCACTGTGGGATGTTCTCATCTTTTTACTCACCATCATTTATTTTAAAACTGTTTGCTTAACTCCATTATTTCTATGTTCGTCCAGAGGTGCAGCGGGGCAGTGGCACCAGGGGTCAAGTGCTGGGGGTGCCCTATAGTAGCCAGTCTATGCATAGGCGTGTGCAGAATTTGTACAATCCTAATGTAGGGGAGCTTTTTATTAATAAAGGTTGCTGGTCCATCTATCTATACTGAGCAGCATGTATATCATTGTAGCAACTTAAAGGAGGTTAACAAAGTTGCACTGTACTTAGCTAAATCTAAATTATACTGGTGTCTCAGAAGTGTAAAGAACAATTTAATAAATACAATAAATCAGTATGCATACATCATTAAAAAAACAAATTAAAAACATACATCTTTTAAAAACATTTCATAGAATACTAAATTGTTAGGAAACACTAAACAATTTAAAAAAAAAGAAAATGTCTCCCAAAACTTTCTCTGATCCTTGCTCCCATGTGAACATGGAGTTAGATAAAAGATGCGCTGGAAGAGGTTAAACAACGCTTTTTAATAATATGCCAAGGTATGGAGATAAGGCAATTTTACTTATACCATAACTCTCCAATGTCTGCTATAATCATCCTCCCTTTTAGCCTATTGTGTACCCTTCTATCAGCTCACTAATGTACTTTTATAAAGCTCCTTAGTGTCTTCCACACGTGCTGTCCGCTGTGGAGGCTCTATGCCTTCTCTGGGACTCTCCTGGGGAGACACAAATATTTCTGTACTTCCTTGGAGCTGACTAATGGTTCATGAGAGAGAGGAATACAGGATCTGCTAGGGATAAGAAATCTTACTTTACACCGGACCGGGAGGTTGAAAGAGAATCAAAGACAGGGATCCTCTCACAAACAATAGCAGTAGAAGGAAGTACAGTTATATCATTTTAGTTGCTACAGTGTTTTTGGATTGATTAGTGGGCTCTCCTTTTTATACAAAGTTGCTTTCTAATAGTTGTCTATAATGCAGAATCTGCAGCTGTTTAAAGGTAAAGCATGCATATTATTACCTTACTACTGAGTTACCTTTGCACCGCGGGCCTCTGTTGAGTAGAGCCACTACTTTGTCTGTCCTTCTATCAATGTTTATAAGGAGAACAAGCTGTTACTAGTAGTAGATGATAGGAAACAAATTCAATTCCAGCCTTGGTTAAAAAATACCTTTATTAATTAGACATGTGCATGGCTAAAAAATTCGGTTCGTTTTCGGTTCGGATTGATTCAGACTTTTCGAATTTCGGTTCGGGTTGAATCGAATTTGGCAAAATTTGAATTAATTTGTTTTGGATTTATTCGGATTCGAATAAATTCGGCTGAATTCGTCTGAATTAACCCCTAATCTGCCGACCGGACACCGCCGCCACCTACATTATAGCTATTAACCCCTAATCTGCTGTCCCTAACATCGCCGACCCCTACATTATAGTTATTAACCCCTAATCTGCCCCCCCCAACATCGCCGCAATCCTAACTACAAGTATTAACCCCTAATCTGCCGACCGGACATAGCCGCCACCTACATTATAGCTATTAACCCCTAATCTGCTGTCCCTAACATCGCCGACCCCTACATTATAGTTATTAACCCTAATCTGCCCCCCCCAACGTCGCCGCAACCTAACTACAAGTATTAACCCCTAATCTGCCGACCGGACATCGCCGCCACCTACATTATAGCTAATAACCTCTAATCTGCTTTCCCTAACATCGCCGACCCCTACATTATAGTTATTAACCCCTAATCTGCCCCCCCCAACGTCACCGCAATCTAACTACAAGTATTAACCCCTAATCTGCCGACCGGACATAGCCGCCACCTACATTATAGCTATTAACCCCTAATCTGCTGTCCCTAACATCGCCGACCCCTACATTATAGTTATTAACCCCTAATCTGCCCCCCCCCAACGTCGCCGAAATCTAACTACAAGTATTAACCCCTAATCTGCCGACCGGACATCGCCGCCACCTACATTATAGCTATTAACCCCTAATCTGCTGTCCCTAATGTCGCCGACCCCAACATTATAGTTATTAACCCCTAATCTGCCCCCCCCCAACGTCGCCGCAAACCTAACTACAAGTATTAACCCCTAATCTGCCGACCGGACATAGCCGCCACTATAATAAATGTATTAACCCCTAAACCGCTGCACTCCCGCCTCGCAAACACTATAATAAACTTTATTAACCCCTAATCTGCCCTCCCTAACATCGCCGCCACCTACCTACAATTATTAACCCCTAATCTCCCGTCCCCAACGTCGCCGCTACTATAATAAGGTTATTAACCCCTAAACCTAAGTCTAACCCTAACCCTAACACCCCCTAACTTAAATATAATTTAAATAAAACAAAATAAATTTACTATAATTAAATAAATCAATCCTATTTAAAACTAAATACTTACCTGTAAAATAAACCCTAATATAGCTGCAATATAACTAATAGTTACATTGTAGCTATTTTAGGATTTATATTTATTTTACAGGCAACTTTGTATTTATTTTAACTAGGTAAAATAGCTATTAAATAGTTATTGACTATTTAATAGCTACCTAGTTAAAATAATTACAAAATTACCTGTAAAATAAATCCTAACCTAAGTTACAATTAAACACTACACTATCATTAAATAAATTAACTACAAGTACCTACAATTATCTACAATTAAATAAACTAAACTAAAGTACAAAAAAAACAAAACACTAATTTACAAAAACAAACAATCACTAAATTACAAAAAATAAAAAAATATTACAAGAATTTTAAACTAATTACACCTAATCTAAGCCCCCTAATAAAATAACAAAGCCCCCAAAATAAAAAAAAATGCCCTACCCTATACTAAATTACAAAAGTTAACAGCTCTATTACCTTACCAGCCCTTAAAAGGGCCTTTTGCGGGGCATGCCCCAAAGAAAACAGCTCTTTTGCCTGTAAAAACCCCCCACAATACCACCCCCCAACATTACAACCCACCACCCACATACCCCTACTCTAACCCAAACCCCCCTTAAATAAACCTAACACTACCCCCCTGAAGATCTCCCTACCTTGAGTCGTGTTCACCCAGCCGGGCCAAAGTCTTCATCCGATGGGGCAGAAGAGGACATCCAGACCGGCAGAAGTCTTCATCCAAGCAGGGCAAGAAGAGGTCTTCCATCCATCAGAAAAGTACCAAAAAACAAACAAACACTAAATTACCAAAAATAATAAAATATTACAATAATTTTAAACTAATTACACCTAATCTAAGCCCCCTACTAGCTATTAATATAGCTACAATATAACTAATAGTTACATTGTAGCTATTTTAGGATTTATATTTATTTTACAGGCAACTTTGTATTTATTTTAACTAGGTACAATAGTTATTAAATAGTTAATAACTATTTAATAACTACCTAGCTAAAATAAATACAAATTTACCTGTAAAATAAATCCTAACCTAAGTTACAATTACACCTAACACTACACTATCATTAAATTAATTAAATAAATTAATCCTATTTAAAACTAAATACTTACCTGTAAAATAAACCCTAATATAGCTGCAATATAACTAATAGTTACATTGTAGCTATTTTAGGATTTATATTTATTTTACAGACAATTTTTTATTTATTTTAACTAGGTAAAATAGCTATTAAATAGATATTGACTATTTAATAGCTACCTAGTTAAAATAATTACAAAATTACCTGTAAAATAAATCCTAACCTAAGTTACAATTAAACCTAACACTACACTATCATTAAATAAATTAACTACAAGTACCTACAATTATCTACAATTAAATAAACTAAACTAAAGTACAAAAAAAAAACAAACACTAATTTACAAAAACAAACAAACATTAAATTACAAAAAATAAAAAAATATTACAAGAATTTTAAACTAATTACACCTAATCTAAGCCCCCTAATAAAATAACAAAGCCCCCAAAATAAAAAAAAATGCCCTACCCTATACTAAATTACAAAAGTTAACAGCTCTATTACCTTACCAGCCCTTAAAAGGGCCTTTTGCGGGGCATGCCCCAAAGAAAACAGCTCTTTTGCCTGTAAACCCCCCCACAATACCACCCCCCAACATTACAACCCACCACCCACATACCCCTACTCTAACCCAAACCCCCCTTAAATAAACCTAACACTACCCCCCTTAAGATCTCCCTACCTTGAGTCGTGTTCACCCAGCCGGGCCAAAGTCTTCATCCGATGGGGCAGAAGAGGACATCCAGACCGGCAGAAGTCTTCATCCAAGCAGGGCAAGAAGAGGTCTTCCATCCATCAGAAAAGTACCAAAAAACAAACAAACAAACACTAAATTACCAAAAATAATAAAATATTACAATAATTTTAAACTAATTACACCTAATCTAAGCCCCCTACTAGCTATTAATATAGCTACAATATAACTAATAGTTACATTGTAGCTATTTTAGGATTTATATTTATTTTACAGGCAACTTTGTATTTATTTTAACTAGGTACAATAGTTATTAAATAGTTAATAACTATTTAATAACTACCTAGCTAAAATAAATACAAATTTACCTGTAAAATAAATCCTAACCTAAGTTACAATTACACCTAACACTACACTATCATTAAATTAATTAAATAAATTAATCCTATTTAAAACTAAATACTTACCTGTAAAATAAACCCTAATATAGCTGCAATATAACTAATAGTTACATTGTAGCTATTTTAGGATTTATATTTATTTTACAGACATTTTTTTATTTATTTTAACTAGGTAAAATAGCTATTAAATAGTTATTGACTATTTAATAGCTACCTAGTTAAAATAATTACAAAATTACCTGTAAAATAAATCCTAACCTAAGTTACAATTAAACCTAACACTACACTATCATTAAATAAATTAACTACAAGTACCTACAATTATCTACAATTAAATAAACTAAACTAAAGTACAAAAACAAAACAAAACACTAATTTACAAAAACAAACAAACACTAAATTACAAAAAATAAAAAAATATTACAAGAATTTTAAACTAATTACACCTAATCTAATCCCCCTAATAAAATAACAAAGCCCCCAAAATAAAAAAAAATGCCCTACCCTATACTAAATTACAAAAGTTAACAGCTCTATTACCTTACCAGCCCTTAAAAGGGCCTTTTGCGGGGCATGCCCCAAAGAAAACAGCTCTTTTGCCTGTAAAAAACCCCCACAATACCACCCCCCAACATTACAACCCACCACCCACATACCCCTACTCTAACCCAAAGCCCCTTTAAATAAACCTAACACTACCCCCCTGAAGATCTCCCTACCTTGAGTCGTGTTCACCCAGCCGGGCCAAAGTCTTCATCCGATGGGGCAGAAGAGGACATCCAGACCGGCAGAAGTCTTCATCCAAGCAGGGCAAGAAGAGGTCTTCCGTCCATCAGAAAAGTACCAAAAAACAAACAAACAAACACTAAATTACCAAAAATAATAAAATATTACAATAATTTTAAACTAATTACACCTAATCTAAGCCCCCTACTAGCTATTAATATAGCTACAATATAACTAATAGTTACATTGTAGCTATTTTAGGATTTATATTTATTTTACAGGCAACTTTGTATTTATTTTAACTAGGTACAATAGTTATTAAATAGTTAATAACTATTTAATAACTACCTAGCTAAAATAAATACAAATTTACCTGTAAAATAAATCCTAACCTAAGTTACAATTACACCTAACACTACACTATCATTAAATTAATTAAATAAATTAATCCTATTTAAAACTAAATACTTACCTGTAAAATAAACCCTAATATAGCTGCAATATAACTAATAGTTACATTGTAGCTATTTTAGGATTTATATTTATTTTACAGACAATTTTTTATTTATTTTAACTAGGTAAAATAGCTATTAAATAGATATTGACTATTTAATAGCTACCTAGTTAAAATAATTACAAAATTACCTGTAAAATAAATCCTAACCTAAGTTACAATTAAACCTAACACTACACTATCATTAAATAAATTAACTACAAGTACCTACAATTAAATACAATTAAATAAACTAAACTAAAGTACAAAAAAAACAAAACTCTAAATTACAAAAAAAAAAAATATTACAAGAATTTTAAACTAATTACACCTAATCTATGCCCCGTAATAAAATAACAAAGCCCCCCAAAATAAAAAAATGCCCTACCCTATACTAAATTACAAAAGTTAACAGCTCTATTACCTTACCAGCCCTTAAAAGGGCCTTTTGCGGGGCATGCCCCAAAGAAAACAGCTCTTTTGCCTGTAAAAAAACACAATCCCCCCCCCACATTACAACCCACCACCCACATACCCCTACTCTAACCCAAACCCCCCTTAAATAAACCTAACACTACCCCCCTGAAGATCTCCCTACCTTGAGTCGTGTTCACCCAGCTGGGCCGAAGTCTTCATCCGATGGGGCAGAAGAGGACATCCAGACCAGCAGAAGTCTTCATCCAAGCGGGGCAAGAAGAGGTCTTCCATCCATCAGAAAAGTACCAAAAAACAAACAAACACTAAATTACTAAAAATAATAAAATATTACAATAATTTTAAACTAATTACACCTAATCTAAGCCCCCTACTAGCTATTAATATAGCTACAATATAACTAATAGTTACATTGTAGCTATTTTAGGATTTATATTTATTTTACAGGCAACTTTGTATTTATTTTAACTAGGTACAATAGTTATTAAATAGTTAATAACTATTTAATAACTACCTAGCTAAAATAAATACAAATTTACCTGTAAAATAAATCCTAACCTAAGTTACAATTACACCTAACACTACACTATCATTAAATTAATTAAATAAATGAATCATATTTAAAACTAAATACTTACCTGTAAAATAAACCCTAATATAGCTACAATATAACTAATAGTTACATTGTAGCTATTTTAGGATTTATATTTATTTTACAGGCAACTTTGTATTTATTTTAACTAGGTAAAATAGCTATTAAATAGATATTTACTGTTTAATAGTTAACTAGTTAAAATAATTACAAACTTACCTGTAAAATAAATCCTAACACTACACTATCTTTAAATAAATTAAATAAATTAACTACAAGTACCTACAATTAAATACAATGAAATAAACTAAACTAAAGTACAAAAAAACAAACACTAAATTACAAAAAATAAAAAAAATTACAAGAATTTTAAACTAAGTAAACCTAATCTAAGCCCCCTAATAAAATAACAAAGTCCCCCAAAATAAAAAAATGCCCTACCCTATACTAAATTACAAAAGTTAACAGCTCTATTACCTTACCAGCCCTTAAAAGGGCCTTTTGCGGGGCATGCCCCAAAGAAAACAGCTCTTTTGCCTGTAAATAAAAACACAATACCCCCCCACATTACAACCCACCACCCACATACCCCTACTCTAACCCAAACCCCCCTTAAATAAACCTAACACTACCCCCTGAAGATCTCCCTACCTTGAGTCGTGTTCACCCAGCCAGGCAGAAGTCTTCATCCGATGGGGCAGAAGAGGACATCCAGACCGGCAGAAGTCTTCATCCAAGCGGGGCAAGAAGAGGTCTTCCATCCATCAGAAGTCTTGATCCAGACGGCATCTTCTATGTTTATCCATCCGGAGCGGAGCGGCAGCATCCTGAATACATCCGACGCGGAGCATCCTCTTCTTTCTTGATCCGACGACTAAATGACTGTACCTTTAAGTGACGTCATCCAAGATGGCGTCCCTTGAATTCCGATTGGCTGATAGGATTCTATCAGCCAATCGGAATTAAGGTAGGAAAATCTGATTGGCTGATTCAATCAGCCAATCAGATTCAAGTTCAATCCGATTGGCTGATCCAATCAGCCAATCAGATTGACCTCACATTCTATTGGCTGTTCCGTCAGCCAATAGAATGCGAGGTCAATCTGATTGGCTGATTGGATCAGCCAATCGGATTGAACTTGAATCTGATTGGCTGATTGAAACAGCCAATCAGATTTTCCTACCTTAATTCCGATTGGCTGATAGAATCCTATCAACCAATCGGAATTCAAGGGACGCCATCTTGGATGACGTCACTTAAAGGTACAGTCATTTAGTCGTCGGATCAAGAAAGAAAAGGATGCTCCGCGACGGATGTATTCAGGATGCTGCCGCTCCGCTCCGGATGGATGAACATAGAAGATGCCGCCTGGATCAAGACTTCTGATGGATGGAAGACCTCTTCTTGCCCCTCTTGGATGAAGACTTCTGCCGGTCTGGATGTCCTCTTCTGCCCCATCGGATGAAGACTTCGGTCCGGCTGGGTGAACACGACTCAAGGTAGGGAGATCTTCAGGGGGTAGTGTTAGGTTTATTTAAGGGGGGTTTGGGTTAGAGTAGGGGTATGTGGGTGGTGGGTTGTAATGTTGGGGGTGGTGGGGGTTTTTTTACAGGCAAAAGAGCTGTTTTCTTTGGGGCATGCCCCGCAAAAGGCCCTTTTAAGGGCTGGTAAGGTAATAGAGCTGTTAACTTTTGTAATTTAGTATAGGGTAGGGCATTTTTTTTATTTTGGGGGGATTTGTTATTTTATTAGGGGGCTTATATTAGGTGTACTTAGTTTAAAATTCTTGTAATATTTTTTTATTTTTTGAAATTTAGTATTTTTTTTTGTACTTTAGTTTAGTTTATTTAATTGTATTCAGTTGTAGGTACTTGTAGTTAATTTATTTAATTTATTTAATGATAGTGTAGTGTTAGGTTTAATTGTAACTTAGGTTAGGATTTATTTTACAGGTAAATTTGTATTTATTTTAGCTAGGTAGTTATTAAATAGTTATTAACTATTCAATAACTATTGTACCTAGTTAAAATAAATACAAAGTTGCCTGTAAAATAAATATAAATCCTAAAATAGCTACAATGTAACTATTAGTTATATTGTAGCTATATTAATAGCTAGTTGGGGGCTTACATTAGGTGTAATTAGTTTAAAATTATTGTAATATTTTATTATTTTTGGTAATTTAGTGTTTGTTTGTTTTTTGGTACTTTTCTGATGGATGGAAGACCTCTTCTTGCCCCGCTTGGATGAAGACTTCTGCCGGTCTGGATGTCCTCTTCTGCCCCATCGGATGAAGACTTCGGCCCGGCTGGGTGAACACGACTCAAGGTAGGGAGATCTTCAGGGGGGTAGTGTTAGGTTTATTTAAGGGGGGTTTGGGTTAGAGTAGGGGTATGTGGGTGGTGGGTTGTAATGTGGGGGGTATTGTGTTTTTTTTTACAGGCAAAAGAGCTGTTTTCTTTGGGGCATGCCCCGCAAAAGGCCCTTTTAAGGGCTGGTAAGGTAATAGAGCTGTTAACTTTTGTAATTTAGTATAGGGTAGGGCATTTTTCTATTTTGGGGGGCTTTGTTATTTTATTAGGGGGCTTAGATTAGGTGTAATTAGTTTAAAATTCTTGTAATATTTTTTTATTTTTTGTAATTTAGTGTTTTGTTTTTTTGTACTTTACTTTAGTTTATTTAATTGTATTTAATTGTAGGTACTTGTAGTTAATTTATTTAATGATAGTGTAGTGTTAGGTTTAATTGTAACTTAGGTTAGGATTTATTTTACAGGTAATTTTGTAATTATTTTAACTAGGTAGCTATTAAATAGTCAATAACTATTTAATAGCTATTTTACCTAGTTAAAATAAATACAAAGTTGCCTGTAAAATAAATATAAATCCTAAAATAGCTACAATGTAACTATTAGTTATATTGCAGCTATATTAGGGTTTATTTTACAGGTAAGTATTAAGTTTTAAATAGGATTCATTTATTTAATTCATTTAATGATAGTGTAGTGTTAGGTGTAATTGTAACTTAGGTTAGGATTTATTTTACAGGTAAATTTGTATTTATTTTAGCTAGGTAGTTATTAAATAGTTATTAACTATTTAATAACTATTGTACCTAGTTAAAATAAATACAAACTTGCCTGTAAAATAAAAATAAACCCTAAGCTAGCTACAATGTAACTATTAGTTATATTGTAGCTATCTTAGGGTTTATTTTACAGGTAAGTATTTAGTTTTAAATATGATTAATTTATTTAATTATAGTAAATTTATTTCGTTTTATTTAAATTATATTTAAGTTAGGGGGTGTTAGGGTTAGGGTTAGACTTAGGTTTAGGGGTTAATAACCTTATTATAGTAGCGGCGACGTTGGGGCGGGAGATTAGGGGTTAATAATTGTAGGTATGTGGCGGCGATGTTAGGGAGGGCAGATTAGGAGTTAATAAAATTTATTATAGTGTTTGCGAGGCGGGAGTGCGGCGGTTTAGGGGTTAATACATTTATTATAGTGGCGGCGATGTCCGGTCGGCAGATTAGGGGTTAATACTTGTATTTAGATTGCGGCGACATTGGGGGGGGCAGATTAGGGGTTAATAACTATAATGTAGGGGTCGGCGATGTTAGGGACAGCAGATTAGGGGTTAATAGCTATAATGTAGGTGGCGGCGATGTCCAGTCGGCAGATTAGGGGTTAATACTTGTAGTTAGGATTGCGGCGACGTTGGGGGTGGCAGATTAGGGGTTAATAACTATAATGTAGGGGTCAGCGATGTTAGGGACAGCAGATTAGGGGTTAATAGCTATAATGTAGGTGGCGGCAATGTCCGGTCGGCAGATTAGGGGTTAATACTTGTAGTTAGTATTGCGGCGACGTTGGGGGGGGGGCAGATTAGGGGTTAATAAATATAATGTAGGGGTCGGCGATGTTAGGGACAGCAGATTAGCGGTTAATAACTATAATGTAGGTGGCGGCGATGTCCGGTCGGCAGATTAGGGGTTAATACTTGTAGTTAGATTGCGGCGACGTAGGGGGGGGCAGATTAGGGGTTAATGAAATTTATTATAGTGTTTGCGAGGCGGGAGTGCGGCGGTTTAGGGATTAATACATTTATTATAGTGGCGGCGATATCCGGTCGGCAGATTAGGGGTTAATAAGATAATGCAGGTGTCAGCGATAGCGGGGGCGGCAGATTAGGGGTTAATAAGTGTTAGATTAGGGGTGTTTAGAGACTCGGGGTACATGTTAGGGTGCTAGGTGCAGACAGTGTTTCCCCATAGGAAACAATGGGGCTGCGGTGTTAGGTTTTTTTTCAGCCGAAACTCCCCATTGTTTCCTATGGGGAAATTCCGAATTTTACCGAGCTAATTCGGATTTATTCGGAGATACGGCAGCTATTTCTGATTTATTTGGTAGATTCGGAAGTATTTTAATTCGGAAATTCGAATCGATCCGAATCTCCGAATTTACTGAATTTTCCGAATTTCCGAATAAATCCGAAACGAACCGCACATGTCTATTATTAATCTATATTAGGGTCCATAGGGGTGTTAACAACTGTGACTGCAGTATTCAGTATGTGCTGTTTTCCAGTTTCTTGACATTTTATATTGCAAGTCGTAAATGAGCACCATATGCACATTCCACTTGACATTGACACACAAAGTGTTTAAACCACGGTAATAGCCACCAGCTTAATCTTACCAGGACTGCTGAGATGCCAGATTAAAGACTCATTACTGTTTATCAGAAGCCGGATAGGGAGAAAGACATGGGAAATAAAAATAAAGGCAGAACTCCTTGAATCAAAATAGAATCTTACGCCTAGATTTAGAGTTTTGCGGCCAAAGGGGTGCGTTAGCTACGCATGGTTTTTTCCCCCCGCACCTTTTAAACAATGCTGGTATTAAGAGTTGTCTGAATGGCTGCGCTAGGCTCCAAAAAGGGAGCGTAGAGCATAAATTACCGCCACTGCAACTCTAAATACCAGCGTTGCTTACGGACGGGGCCAGCTTCAAAAACGTGCTCGTGCACGATTCCCCCATAGGAAACAATGGGGCTGAGCTGGCTGAAAAAAAAACTAACACCTGCAAAAAAGCAGCGTTCAGCTCCTAACGCAGCCCCATTGTTTCCTATGGGGAAACACTTCCTAAGTCTGCACCTAACACCGTAACATGTACCCCGAGTCTAAACACCCCTAACCTTACACTCATTAACCCCTAATCTGCTCCCCCCACTATCGCTGACCCCTGCATATTATTATTAACCCCTAATCTGCCGCCTCCGCTATCGCTGACCCCTGCATATTATTTTTAACCCCTAATCTGCCACTCCGTACACAGCCGCAACCTACGTTATCCCTATGTACCCCTAATCTGCTGCCCCTAACATCGCCAACCCCTACATAATATTTATTACCCCCTAATCTGCCCCCCCCCAACGTCGCCGCTACCTACCTACAATTATTAACCCCTAATCTGCCGACCGGACCTCACCGCTACTATAATAAATGTATTAACCCCTAAAACGCCACACTCCCGCCTCAAAAACCCTATAATAAATAGTATTAACCCCTAATCTGCCCTCCCTAACATCGCCGACACCTAACTTCAAGCATTAACCCCTAATCTGCCGACCGGACCTCACCGCTACTATAATAAAGTTATTAACCCCTAATCCGCCTCACTCCCGCCTCACTAACCCTATAATAAATAGTATTAACCCCTAATCTGCCCTCCCTAACATGGCCGACACCTAACTTCAAGTATTAAACCCTAATCTGCCGACCGGACCTCACCGCTACTCTAATAAATGTTTTAACCCCTAAAGCTAAGTCTAACCCTAACACCCCCCTAAATTAAATATAATTTAAATCTAACGAAATAAAATAAATCTTATTAAATAAATTATTCCTATTTAAAGCTAAATACTTACCTATAAAATAAACCCTAATATAGCTACAATATAAATTATAATTATATTATAGCTATTTTAGGATTAATATTTATTTTACAGGTAACTTTGTATTTATTTTAACCAGGTACAATAGCTATTAAATAGTTAATAACTATTTAATAGTTACCTAGTTAAAATAATAACAAAATTACCTGTAAAATAAATCCTAACCTAAGTTACAATTAAACCTAACACTACACTATCAATAAATAAATTAAATACAATACCTACAAATAACTACAATTAAACCTAACACTACACTATCAATACATTAATTAAATAAACTATCTACAATTATCTACAATTATATCAACTAAACTAAATTACAAAAACAAACAAACACTAAATTACAAAAAACCCCCCACTAAATTACAAAAAATAAAAAAAGATTACAAGAATTTTAAACTAATTACACCTACTCTAAACCCCCTAAAAAAATAACAAAGCCCCCCAAAATAAAAAAATGCCCTACCCTATTCTAAAATAAATATTTTACATCTATTTTACCTTACCAGCCCTTAAAAGGGCCTTTTGCGGGGCATGCCCCAAAGAAAACAGCTCTTTTGCCTGTACAAAAACATACAATACCCCCCCCAACATTACAACCCACCACCCACATACCCCTAATCTAACCCAAACCCCCCTTAAAAAACCTAACACTAAGCCCCTGAAGATCTTCCTACCTTGTCTTCACCACGCCAGGTATCACCGATCCGTCCAGAAGAGGGTCCGAAGTCTTCATCCTATCCGGCAAGAAGAGGAGATCCGGACCGGCAAACATCTTCATCCAAGCGGCATCTTCTATCTTCTTCCATCTGGCGCGGAGCGGGACCATCTTGAAGCAGCCGTCGCGGATCCATCCTCTTCTAACGACGTCCTAAGTCCGAATGAAGGTTCCTTTAAATGACGTCATCCAAGATGGCGTCCCTCGAATTCCGATTGGCTGATAGGATTCAGCCAATAGAATGCGAGCTCAATCTGATTGGCTGATTGGATCAGCCAATCCGATTGACCTTGAATCTGATTGGCTGCTTCAATCAGCCAATCAGATTTTTCCTACCTTAATTCCGATTGGCTGATAGAATCCTATCAGCCAATCGGAATTCGAGGGACGCCATCTTGGATGACGTCATTTAAAGGAACATTCATTCGGACTTAGGACGTCGTTAGAAGAGGATGGATCCGGGTCGGCTGCTTCAAGATGGTCCCGCTCCTCGCCGGATGGAAGAAAATAGAAGATGCCGCTTGGATGAAGATGTTTGCCGGTCCGGATCTCCTCTTCTTGACGGATAGGATTAAGACTTCGGAGCCTCTTCTGGACCTCTTCTTGCCGGATAGGATGAAGACTTCGGACCCTCTTCTGGACGGATCGGTGATACCCGGCGTGGTGAAGACAAGGTAGGAAGATCTTCAGGGGCTTAGTGTTAGGTTTATTTAAGGGGGGTTTGGGTTAGATTAGGGGTATGTGGGTGGCGGGTTGTAATGTTGTGAGGGGGGTATTGTATGTTTTTTTACAGGCAAAAGAGCTGTTTTCTTTGGGGCATAGGGGGCTTTGTTATTTTTTTAGGGGGCTTAGAGTAGGTGTAATTAGTTTAAAATTCTTGTAATCTTATTTTATTTTTTGTAATTTAGTGTTTGTTTTTTTTGTAATTTAGTGGGTTTTTTTTTGTAATTTAGTTTAGTTTATTTAATTGTAGATAATTGTAGATAGTTTATTTAGTTAATTTAATGACAGTGTAGTGATAGGTTTAATTGTAACTTAGGTTAGGATTTATTTTACAGGTAAATTTGTAATTATTTTAACTAGGTAGCTATTAAATAGTTATTAACTATTTAATAGCTATTGTACCTGGTTAAAATAAATACAAAGTTACCTGTAAAATAAATATTAATCCTAAAATAGCTATAATATAATTATTATTTATATTGTAGCTATATTATGATTTATTTTACAGGTAAGTATTTAGCTTTAAATAGGAATAATTTATTTAATAAGAGTTAATTTATTTCGTTAGATTAAAATTATATTTAATTTAGGGGGGTGTTAGGGTTGGGGTTAGACTTAGCTTTAGGGGTTAATACATTTATTAGAGTAGCAGTGAGGTCCGGTCGCCAGATTAGGGGTTAATACTTAAAGTTAAGTGTCGGTGATGTTAGGGAGAGCAGATTAGGGGTTAATACTATTTATTATAGGGTTTTTGAGGCGGTTTAGGGGTTAATACATTTATTATAGTAGCGGTGAGGTCCGGTCGGCAGATTAGGGGTTAATAATTGTAGGTAGGTAGCGCCGAAGTTGGGGGGGGCAGATTAGGGGGTAATAAATATTATGTAGGGGTCGGCGATGTTAGGGGCAGCAGATTAGGGGTACATAGGGATAATGTAGGTTGCGGCGGTGTGCTGTCGGCAGATTAGGGGTTAAAAAAATTAAATAGAGTGGCGGCGATGTGGGGGGGGCCTCGGTTTAGGGGTACATCGGTAGTTTATGGGTGTTAGTGTACTTTAGAGCACAGTAGTTAAGAGCTTATTAACCGGCGTTAGCCCAGAAAGCTCTTAACTCCTGACTTTTTTCTGCGGCTGAAGTCTTGTCGTTAGATTTCTAACGCTCACTTCAGCCAAGACTCTAAATACCGGCGTTAGAAAGATCCCATTGAAAAAATAGGATACGCAATTGATGATGTCAGAAAAGATGGATAGGTCATCCTCCAATCACGGCTTCCCCCCCCGGTGGAATCAGTGTCTGATTCAACGCCGTGATTGGAGGAAGCCGGATCCCTCATTTTAGACCCAGGAAGAGGCTTTGCAACGGGTGGAGGAAGCTGAAGCTGCTGTGAAGATTAAAAGGTAAGTATTTTTTTCACAACAGGAGTGAAATGTAAATTTTGATGAATTAAAGTGCCCCTGTTTTTAATCCAATTTTTAGCTTTAGCATCAAAATTGACATTCACTTTAACTTTAACGTTAAACTTTTTAAATGTATAACTGGATGGTGGAAAGTGAGTTCCTGTCTACTCTGCACTACTAGAGGTCAGTGGCCACGAGGGCTGCAACGGAGACCACCCACAGCACACCGGATGCTTTATTTTGTCATTTAAATGCTAACAGTATAATAGTTCTCACCTCAGGGAGACAGGAGTGCATTCCATTGAATTCATGCTGCACAGTGATTACTTGTTACATGCAGGTGTTCATTTACATCAGCCCTAACTGGTCACAGCAAAGGACATAAGATTAATCACCTTCAAGAGATTTTTCAAGGGGTGTTTCCCAAGACTGCAAAACAAAGTAGATTTTACTAACCAGATAACAGTATGAAATGCTTTATAAAATGAGATAAGTGTCGCTTTGAGAGAAGATACAGAATAGTAATATTCTCATTACTGCTTAGATACATAGGGGCCTCTTTAACAAAGGTCTGTCAGACGTTATCCGACAGTACGGATCAGGTCCGACAGGCTTCGCTATATGCAGAGAGCAATACGCTCTCGGCATTCAGCATTGCACCAGCAGTTCTTGTGAACTGCTGATGCAACGCCGCCCCCTGCAGATTCACGGCCAATAGGCCACCAGCAGCGAGGTGTCAATCAAACCGATCGTACTCGATCGGCTTGAATTGCGGCGATGTCTGTCCGCCTCATCAGAGTAGGCGTACAGGTTATGGAGTTGCGGTCTTTAGAGCGCTGCTTCATAACTGGTGTTTCTGGTGAGTCTGAATGCTCGCCAGAAACACGGGGCATCAAGCTCCATCCGGGCCCCATAGATTGATTCATGCATGTAGTGGGACAAACATCAATAAAGGACTGAAGGCAAATAATACGTAAAAGATTATCAAGAAATGTATGTAACGTAGAAGGGGACCGTCTAGTCACAATTACACTTTCATTATTCAGATAGGGCATGCAATTTATTGTCATTATCACATTTGCTTTGTTCTATTAGTATTTTTAGTTGAAAGCTAAACCTAGGTAGGCTCATATACTAATTACTAAGCCCTTGAAGGCTGTCTCTTAACTGAATGCATTTTTACAGTTTTTTCACAACTAGAGGGTGTTAGTGCATGTGTGTAACACCCGTGGAGTTACCTAGGAGTCAGCACTGATTGCCTAAAATGTAAGTATGTCAAAAGATCTGAGATAAGGGGCAGTCTGCAGTGGCTTAGGTACAAGGTAATAACAGAGGTAAAAAGTATATTAATATAACTGAGATAAGGAGCAGTCTGCAGAGGCTTGGATACAAGGTAATCACAAAGGTAAAAAATATGTTAATATAACTGAGATAAGGGACAGTCTGCAGAGGCTTACATACAAGGTAATTACAGAGGTAAAAGAATATTAATATAACTGAGATAAGGAGCAGTCTGCAGAGGCTTAGCTACAAGGTAATCACAGAGGTAAAAAGTATATTAATATAACTGAGATAAGGAGCAGTCTGCAGAGGCTTAGATACAGGGTAATCATAGAGGTAAATTATATTAATATAACTGAGATAAGGAGCAGTCTGCAGAGGCTTAGATACAAGGTAATCACAGAGGTAAAAAGTATATTAATATAACTGAGAAAAGGGGCAGTCTGCAGAGGCTTAGATATAAGGTAATCACAGACGTAAAAAGTATATTAATATAACTGAGATAAGGAGCAGTCTGCAGAGGCTTAGATACAGGGTAATCATAGAGGTAAAGTATATTAATATAACTGAGATAAGGAGCAGTCTGCAGAGGCTTAGATACAAGGTAATCACAGAGGTAAAAAGTATATTAATAAAACTGAGATAAGGGGCACTCTGCAGAGGGTTAGATACAAGGTAATCACAGAGATAAAAAGTATTTTAATATACAGGGAGTGCAGAATTATTAGGCAAATGAGTATTTTGACCACATCATCCTCTTTATGCATGTTGTCTTACTCCAAGCTGTATAGGCTCGAAAGCCTACTACCAAATAAGCATATTAGGTGATGTGCATCTCTGTAATGAGAAGGGGTGTGGTCTAATGACATCAACACCCTATATCAGGTGTGCATAATTATTAGGCAACTTCCTTTGCTTTGGCAAAATGGGTCAAAAGAAGGACTTGACAGGCTCAGAAAAGTAAAAAATAGTGAGATATCTTGCAGAGGGATGCAGCACTCTTAAAATTGCAAAGCTTCTGAAGCGTGATCATCGAACAATCAAGCGTTTCATTCAAAATAGTCAACAGTGTCGCAAGAAGCGTGTGGAAAAACCAAGACGCAAAATAACTGCCCATGAACTGAGAAAAGTCAAGCGTGCAGCTGCCAAGATGCCACTTGCCACCAGTTTGGCCATATTTCAGAGCTGCAACATCACTGGAGTGCCCAAAAGCACAAGGTGTGCAATACTCAGAGACATGGCCAAGGTAAGAAAGGCTGAAAGACGACCACCACTGAACAAGACACACAAGCTGAAACGTCAAGACTGGGCCAAGAAATATCTCAAGACTGATGTTTCTAAGGTTTTATGGACTGATGAAATGAGAGTGAGTCTTGATGGGCCAGATGGATGGCCCATGGCTGGATTGGTAAAGGGCAGAGAGCTCCAGTCCGACTCAGACGCCAGCAAGGTGGAGGTGGAGTACTGGTTTGGGCTGGTATCATCAAAGATGAGCTTGTGGGGCCTTTTCGGGTTGAGGATGGAGTCAAGCTCAACTCCCAGTCCTACTGCCAGTTTCCGGAAGACACCTTCTTCAAGCAGTGGTACAGGAAGAAGTCTGCATCCTTCAAGAAAAACATGATTTTCATGCAGGACAATGCTCCATCACACGCGTCCAAGTACTCCACAGCGTGGCTGGCAAGAAAGGGTATAAAAGAAGAAAATCTAATGACATGGCCTCCTTGTTCACCTGATCTGAACCCCATTGAGAACCTGTGGTCCATCATCAAATGTGAGATTTACAAGGAGGGAAAACAGTACACCTCTCTGAACAGTGTCTGGGAGGCTGTGGTTGCTGCTGCACACAATGTTGATGGTGAACAGATCAAAACACTGACAGAATCCATGGATGGAAGGCTTTTGAGTGTCCTTGCAAAGAAAGGTGGCTATATTGGTCACTGATTTGTTTTTGTTTTGTTTTTGAATGTCAGAAATGTATATTTGTGAATGTTGAGATGTTATATTGGTTTCACTGGTAAAAATAAATAATTGAAATGGGTATATATTAGTTTTTTGTTAAGTTGCCTAATAATTATGCACAGTAATAGTCACCTGCACACACAGATATCCCCCTAAAATAGCTATAACTAAAAACAAACTAAAAACTACTTCCAAAACTATTCAGCTTTGACATTAATGAGTTTTTTGGGTTCATTGAGAACATGGTTGTTGTTCAATAATAAAATTAATCCTCAAAAATACAACTTGCCTAATAATTCTGCACTCCCTGTAACTGAGATAAGGAGCAGTCTGCAGAGGCTTAGATACAAGGTAATGACAGAGGTAAAAAGTATATTAATATAACTGAGATAAGAAGCAGTCTGCAGAGGTTAAGATACAGGATTATCACAGAGGTAAAACGTGTATTAATATAACTGAGATAAGGGGCAGTCTGCAGAGACTTAGATACAGGGTAATCACAGAGGTAAAACGTATATTAATATAACTGAGATAAGGGGCAGTCTGCAGAGGTTTAGATACAAGGTAATCACAGAGGTAAAAAGTATTTTAATATAACTGAGATTAAGAGCAGTCTGCAGAGGAATAGATACAAGGTAATCACAGAGGTAAAAAGTATATTAATATAACTGAGATAAGGAGCAGTCTGCAGAGGCTTAGATACAAGTTAATCACAGAGGTAAAAAGTATATTAATATAACTGAGATAAGGGGCAGTCTGCAAAGGCTTAGATACAGGGTAATCACAGAGGTAAAAAGTATATTAATATAACTGAAATAAGGAGCAGTCTGCAGAGGCTTAGATACAAGTTAATCACAGAGGTAAAAAGTATATTAATATAACTGAGATAAGGGGCAGTCTGCAAAGGCTTAGATACAGGGTAATCACAGAGGTAAAAAGTATATTAATATAACTGAGATAAGAAGCAGTCTGCAGAGGTTAAGATACAGGATTATCACAGAGGTAAAACGTGTATTAATATAACTGAGATAAGGGGCAGTCTGCAGAGACTTAGATACAGGGTAATCACAGAGGTAAAACGTATATTAATATAACTGAGATAAGGGGCAGTCTGCAGAGGTTTAGATACAAGGTAATCACAGAGGTAAAAAGTATTTTAATATAACTGAGATTAAGAGCAGTCTGCAGAGGAATAGATACAAGGTAATCACAGAGGTAAAAAGTATATTAATATAACTGAGATAAGGAGCAGTCTGCAGAGGCTTAGATACAAGTTAATCACAGAGGTAAAAAGTATATTAATATAACTGAGATAAGGGGCAGTCTGCAAAGGCTTAGATACAGGGTAATCACAGAGGTAAAAAGTATATTAATATAACTGAAATAAGGAGCAGTCTGCAGAGGCTTAGATACAAGTTAATCACAGAGGTAAAAAGTATATTAATATAACTGAGATAAGGGGCAGTCTGCAGAGGCTTAGATACAGGGTAATCACAGAGGTAAAAATATATTAATATAACTGAGAAAAGGGGCAGTCTGCAGAGGCTTAGATATAAGGTAATCACAGAGGTAAAAAGTATATTAATATTACTGAGATAAGGGGCAGTCTGCAGAGGCTTAGATACAGGGTAATCACAGAGGTAAAAAGTATATTAATATAACTGAGATAAGGAGCAGTCTGCAGAGGCTTAGATACAGGGTAATCATAGAGCTAAAGTATATTAATATAACTGAGATAAGGAGCAGTCTGCAGAGGCTTAGATGCAAGGTAATGACAGAGGTAAAAAGTATATTAATATAACTGAGATAAGAAGCAGTCTGCAGAGGTTAAGATACAGGATTATCACAGAGGTAAAACGTGTATTAATATAACTGAGATAAGGGGCAGTCTGCAGAGACTTAGATACAGGGTAATCACAGAGGTAAAACGTATATTAATATAACTGAGATAAGGGGCAGTCTGCAGAGGTTTAGATACAAGGTAATCACAGAGGTAAAAAGTATATTAATATAACTGAGATTAAGAGCCGTCTGCAGAGGAATAGATACAGGGTAATCACAGAGGTAAAAAGTATATTAATATAACTGAGATAAGGAGCAGTCTGCAGAGGCTTAGATACAGGGTAATCACAGAGGTAAAAAGTATATTAATATAACTGAGATAAGGGGCAGTATGCAGAGGCTTAGATACAAGGTAATCACAGGGGTAAAAAGTATATTAATATAACTGAGATAAGGAGCAGTCTGCAGAGGATTAGATACAGGGTAATCACAGAGGTAAAAAGTATATTAATAAAACTGAGATAAGGGGCACTCTGCAGAGGGTTAGATACAAGGTAATCACAGAGATAAAAAGTATTTTAATATAACTGAGATAAGGAGCAGTCTGCAGAAGTTAAGATACAGGATTATCACAGAGGTAAAACGTGTATTAATATAACTGAGATAAGGGGCAGTCTGCAGAGGCTTAGCTACAAGGTAATCACAGAGGTAAAAAGTGTATTAATATAACTGAGAAAAGGAGGCAGTCTGCAGAGGCTTAGATACAAGGTAATCACAGAGGTAAAAAGTATATTAATATAACTGAGATAAGGGGCAGTGTGCAGAGGCTTAGATACAGGTAGTATATTAATATAACTGAGATAAGGAGCAGTCTGCAGAGGCTTAGATTCAAGGTAATCACAGAGGTAAAAAGTATATTAATATAACTGAGATAAGAAGCAGTCAGCAGAGGTTTAGATACAGGATTATCACAGAGGTAAAACGTGTATTAATATAACTGAGATAAGGGGCAGTCTGCAAAGACTTAGATACAGGGTAATCACAGAGGTAAAACGTATATTAATATAAGTGAGATAAGGGGCAGTCTGCAGAGGGTTAGATACAAGGTAATTACACAGGTAAAAAGTATATTAATATAACTGAGATAAGGAGCAGTCTGCAGAGGGTTAGATAAAAGGTAATCACAGAGGTAAAAGTATATTAATATAACTGAGATTAGGAGCAGTCTGCAGAGGATTAGATACAGGGTAATCACAGAGGTAAAAAGTATATTAATATAACTGAGATAAGGAGCAGTCTGCAGAGGCTTAGATACAAGGTAATCACAGAGGTAAAAATTATATTAATATAACTGAGATAAGGATCAGTCTGCAGAGGCTTAGATACAGGGTAATCACAGAGGTAAAAAGTATATTAATATAACTGAGATAAGGAGCAGTTTGCAGAGGCTTAGATACAATGTAATCACAGAGGTAAACATTATATTAATATAACTAAGATAAAGAGCAGTCTGCAGAGGCTTAGATACAGAGTAATCACAGAGGTAAAAAGTATATTAATATAACTGAGATAAGGGGCAGTCTGCAGAGGCTTAGATACAGGGTAATCACAGAGGTAAACAGTATATTAATATAACTGAGATAAAGGGCAGTCTGCAGATGCTTAGATACAAGGTAATCACAGAAGTAAAATGTATATTAATATAACTGAGATAAGGGGAAGTCTGCAGAGGCTTAGATACAGGGTAATCACAGAGGTAAAACGTATATTAATATAACTGAGATAAGGAGCAGTCTGCAGAGGCTTAGATACAAGGTAATCACAGAGGTAAAAAGTATATTAATATAACTGAGATAAGGGGCAGACTGCAGAGGGTTAGATACAGGGTAATCACAGAGGTAAAAAGTATATTAATATAACTGAGATAAGGGGCAGTCTGCAGAGGCTTAGATACAGGGTAATCACAGAGGTAAAAAGTATATTAATATAACTGAGATAAGGGGGCAGTCTGCAGAGGGTTAGATACAAGGTAATCACAGAGGTAAAAAGTATATTAATATAACAGATAAGGGAGCAGTATGCAGAGGGTTAGGTACAGGGTAATCACAGAGATATAGGGGCCCATTTATCAAAGGGCTTGCGGACCTGATCCGACACTGCGGATCAGGTCCCCAAGACCTCGCTAAATGCGGAGAGCAATACGCTCTCCACATTTAACATTGCACCAGCAGCTCACAAGAGCTGCTGGTGCAACGCCGCCCCCTGCTGACTCGCGGCCAATCGGCCGCCAGCAGGGAGCTGTCAATCAACCCGATCGTATTCGATCGGGTTGATTTCCGGCGGTTCCTGTCCGCCTGCTCAGAGCAGGCGGACAGGGTTATGAAGCAGCGGTCTTTAGACCGCTGCTTCATAACTTGTGTTTCTGGCGAGTCTGAAGACTCGCCAGAAACACGGCCCTTCAAGCTCCATACGGAGCTTGATAAATGGGCCTGAAAAAGTATATTAATATAACTGAGATAAGGGGCAGTCTGCAGAGGCTTAGATACAAGGTAATCACAGAGGTAAAAAGTATATTAATATAAATGAGATAAGGAGCAGTCTGCAGAGGCTTAGATACAAGGTAATCACAGAGGTAAAAACTATATTAATATAACGGAGATAAGGAGCAGTCTGCAGAGGCTTAAATGCAGGGTAATCACAGAGGTAAAAAGTATATTAATATAACTGAGATAAGGGGCAGTCTGCAGAGGCTTAGATACAGGGTAATCACAGAGGTAAAAAGTATATTAATATAACTGAGATAAGGAGCAGTCTGCAGAGGGTTAGATACAAGGTAATCACAGAGGTAAAAAAGTGTATTACTATAACTGAGATAAGGAGCAGTCTGCAGAGGTTTAGATACAAGGTAATCACAGAGGTAAAAAAGTATATTAATATAACTGAGATAAGGAGCAGTCTGCAGAATTTTAGGTACAAGGTAATCACAGAGGTAAAAAAGTATATTAATATAACTGAGATAAGGGGCAGTCTGCAGAGGCTTAGATACAAGGTAATCACAGGGGTAAAAATGTATATTAATATAACTGAGATAAGGAGCAGTCTGCAGAGGTTAAGATACAAGGTAATCACAGAGTTAAAAAAATGTGTATTAATATAACTGAGATAAGGAGCAGTCTGCAGAGGCTTAGATACAAGGTAATCACAGAGGTAAAAAGTATATTTTTATAACTGAGATAAGGAGCAGTCTGCAGAGGCTTAGATACAGGGTAATCACAGAGGTTAAAAGTATATTAATATAACTGAGATAAGGAGCAGTCTGCAGAGGCTTAGATACAAGGTAATCACAGAGGTAAAAAGTGTATTAATATAACTGAGATAAGGAGTAGTCTGCAGAGGCTTAGATACAGGGTAATCACAGAGGTAAAAAGTATATTAATATAACTGAGATAAGGGGCAGTCTGCAGAGGCTTAGATACAAGGTAATCACAGAGGTAAAAAGTATATTAATATAACTGAGATAAGGGGCAGTCTGCAGAGGCTTAGATACAAGGTAATCACAGAGGTAAAAAAGTATATTAATATAACTGAGATAAGGAGCAGTCTGCAGAGGCTTAGATACAAGGTAATCACAGAGGTAAAAAAAGTGTATTAATATAACTGAGATAAGGGGCAGTCTGCAGAGGCTTAGATACAAGGTAATCACAGAGGTAAAAAAAGTGTATTAATATAACTGAGATAAGTAGCAGTCTGCACTGCAGAGGTTTAGATACAAGGTAATCACAGAGGTAGAAAAGTACATTAATATAACTGAGATAAGGGAGCAGTCTTCAGAGGCTTAGCTACAGGGTAATCACAGAGGTAAAAAAAGTGTATTAATATAACTGAGATAAGGAGCAGTCTGCACTGCAGAGGTTTAGATACAAGGTAATCACAGAGGTAGAAAAGTACATTAATATAACTGTGTTGGTTATGCAAAACTAGGGAATGGGTAATAAAGGGATTACCTATCTTTTTAAACAATGACAATTCTGGAGTAGCCCGTCCCTTTAAACAACTATGCTTGACTAATCTAAGGACCAGGCGGCCTCAGTTACTAAAAGATTACGTATTTATTATTATTGGTTATTCGTAGAGCGGCAACAGATTCCGCAGCGCTACGTATAGCTGCTAATGTTCTTACTTTACATCTATCTGTACACTTACACCTTTGTCTGACTCCTAAAATAAATGATGTGGTTAGGTCTCAATATTCTTGCTAGTTCCTTCACTTATATTATTATTAGCGTTTATTACACACAGTCAGCAGTGTTTGCTTTTGTATTATGGGGCCTAATTATCATGGGCCGAATGGCCCCGAATACCCCTGTTTCCGCATGAGGCTTCAGGCTTTAAGACCGCTGTTCCTTAACTCGTCCGCCGCCTCTTAGGCTGCGGACATCAATCCACCCTATCTCATATGATCGGGTTGATTGACACCCCCTGCTAGCGACTGATTGGCCGTGAATCTGCAGGGGACGGCATTGCACAAGCAGTTTACCAGAACTGCTTGTGCAATGATAAATGCTGACAGCGTATGCTGGCGGCATTTATCGGTTTAGCGGACATGATTGCTACAGTGGATCATGTCCACCAGACACTTGATAAATCGCCCCTATATGTTTTGGTTAAAGGGACAATAAACACCAAAAATGTTATTGTTTAAAAAGATAGATAATCCCGTTATTACCCATTCCCCAGGATTGCATAACCAACACAGTTATATTAATATACTTTTTACCTCTGTGATTACCTTGTATCTAACCCTCTGCAGACTGCCCCTTATCTCAGTTATATTAATATACTTTTTACCTCTGTGATTACCTTGTATCTAACCCTCTGCAGACTGCCCCTTATCTCAGTTATACTAATATACATTTTACCTCTGTGATTACCTTGTATCTAACCCTCTGCAGACTGCCCCTTATCTCAGTTATACTAATATACTATTTACCTCTGTGATTACCTTGTATCTAAGCCTCTGCAGACTGCTCCTTATCTCAGTTATATTAATATACTTTTTACCTCTGTGATTACCCTGTATCTAACCCTCTGCAGACTGCTCCTTATCTCAGTTATATTAATATACTTTTTACCTCTGTGATTACCCTGTATCTAACCCTCTGCAGACTGATCCTTATCTCAGTTATATTAAGATACTATTTACCTCTGTGATTACCCTGTATCTAACCCTCTGCAGACTGCCCCTTATCTCAGTTATATTAATATACTTTTTACCTCTGTGATTACCTTGTATCTAAGCCTCTGCAGACTGCCCCTTATCTCAGTTATATTAATATACCTTTTACCTCTGTGATTACCTTGTATCTAAGCCTCTGTAGACTGCCCCTTATCTCAGTTATATTAATAGAATATTTACCTCTGTGATTACCCTGTATCTAACCATCTGCAGACTGCCCATTATCTCAGTTATATTAATATACCTTTTACCTCTGTGATTACCTTGTATCTAAGCCTCTGTAGACTGCCCCTTATCTCAGTTATATTAATAGAATATTTACCTCTGTGATTACCCTGTATCTAACCCTCTGCAGACTGCCCATTATCTCAGTTATATTAATATACTTTTTACCTCTATGATTACCCTGTATCTAAGCCTCTGCAGACTGCCCCCTTATCTCAGTTATATTAATATACTTTTTATCTCTGTGATTACCTTGTATCTAAGCCTCTGCAGACTGCCCCCTTATCTCAGTTATATTAATATACTATTTACCTCTGTGATTACCCTGTATCTAACCCTCTTCAGACTGCCCCTTATCTCAATTATATAAATATACTTTTTACCTCTGTGATTACCTTGTATCTAAGCCTCTGCAGACTGCACCTTATCTCAGTTATATTAATATACTTTTTACCTCTGTGCTTACCTTCTATCTAAGCCTCTGCATACTGCCCCTTATCTCAATTATATTAATATACTTTTTACCTCTGTGATTACCCTGTATCTAAGTCTCAGCAGACTGCACCCTATCTCAGTTATATTAATATACTTTTTACCTCTGTGATTACCTTGTATCTAAGCCTCTGCAAACTGCTCCTTATCTCAGTTATATTAATATACTTTCTACCTCTGTGATTACCTTGTATATAAGCCTTTGCAGACTGCTCCTTATCTCAGTTATATTAATAAACTTTTTAACTATGTGATTACCTTGTATCTAAGCCTCTGCAGACTGCTCCTTATCTCAGTTATATTAATATACTTTTTAACTCGGTGATTACCCTGTATCTAAGCCTCTGCAGACTGCCCCTTATCTCAGTTATATTAATATACATTTTACCTCTGTGCTTACCTTGTATCTAAGTCTCTGCAGACTGCCCCCTATCTCAGTTATATTAATATACTTTTTACCTCTGTGATTACCTTGTATCTAAGCCTCTGCAAACTGCTCCTTATCTCAGTTATATTAATATATTTTTACCTCTGTGATTACCTTGTATCTAAGCCTCTGCAGACTGCTCCTTATCTCAGTTATATTAATATACTTTTACCTCTGTGATTACCTTGTATCTAAGCCTCTGCAAACTGCTCCTTATCTCAGTTATATTAATATATTTTTACCTCTGTGATTACCTTGTATCTAAGCCTCTGCAGACTGCCCCCTATCTCAGTTATGTTAATGTACTTTTTACCTCTGTGATTACCTTATATCTAAGCCTCTGCAGATTGCTCCCTTATCTCAGTTATATTAATATACTTTTTACCTCTGTGATTACCTTGTATCTAATCCTCTGCAGACTGCTCCCTTATCTCAGTTATATTAATATACTTTTTACCTCTGTGATTACCTTGTATCTAAGCCTCTGCAGACTGCCCCTTATCTCAGATATATTAATATACTTTTTACCTCTGTGATTACCTTGTATCTAAGCCTCTGCAGACTGCTCCTTATCTCAGTTATATTAATATACTTTTTACCTCTGGGATTACCCTGTATCTAAGCCTCTGCAGACTGCCCCTTATCTCAGATATATTAATATACTTTTTACCTCTGTGATTATTTTGTGTCTAAGCCTCTGCAGAGTGCTCCTTTTCTCAGTTATATTAATATACTTTTTACCTCTGTGATTATTTTGTGTCTAATCCTCTGCAGACTGCCCCTTATCTCAGATATATTAATATACTTTTTACCTCTGTGATTATTTTGTGTCTAATCCTCTGCAGACTGCTCCCTTATCTCAGTTATATTAATATACTTTTGACCTCTGTGATTACCTTGTATCTAAGCCTCTGCAGACTGTTCCTTATCTCAGTTATTTTAATATAATGTTTACCTCTGTGATTACACTGTATCTAAGCCTCTGCAAACTGCTCCTTATCTCAGTTATATTAATATACTTTTTACCTCTGTGATTACCTTGTATCTAAACCTCTGCAGACTACTCCTTATCTCAGTTATTTTAATATACTTTTTACCTATGGGATTACCTTGTATCTAAACCTCTGCAGACTGCTCCTTATCTCAGTTATATTAATATACGCCTAGATTACGAGTTGATTGGATCAGCTAATAGGATTTTTCCAACCTTAATTCCGATTGGCTGATAGAATCATATCAGCCAATCGGAATTTAAGGGACACCATCTTGGATGACGTAATTTAAAGGAACCTTCATTTTTCGTTAGGACGTTGTTTGAAGAGGATGGCTCCGTGTCGGCTGGATAGAAGATGGCTCCACTCCGCTCTGGACGGATGAAGATAGAAGATGCAGCTTGAATGAAGCCTTCTGCCATCTGGAGGACCTCTTCTGCCCCGATCGGATGAAACCTTCTGCCGTATGGAGGACCACTTGTGCCCGGCTGGGTGAAGATGGCTCAAGGTAGAGAGATCTTCAGGGGGTTAGAGTTAGGTCTTTTAAGGGGGGATTGGGTGGGTTTTAGAGTAGGAGTGTGTGGGTGGTGGGTTTTTATGTTGGGGGGGTATTGTATTTTTCTTTTACCGGTAAAAGAGCTGATTACTTTGGGGTAATGCTTCGCAAAAGGCCCTTTTAAGGGCTATTTGTAATTTAGTATAGAGTACGGAAATTTTATTATTTTGGGGGGCTTTTTTATTTTATTAGGGGGATTAGAGTAGGTGTAATTAGTTTAAACTTCTTGTAATTCTTTTTTTATTTTCTGTAATTTAGTGTTTGTTTTTTTTGTACTTTAGTTTATTGAATTTAAATGTAATTAATTGTAGGTAGTTTAGGTAATTTATTTAATGATAGTGTAGTGTTAGGTGTAATTAGTTTAGGTTAGGATTTATTTTACAGGTAATTTTGTACTTATTTTAGCTAGGTAGTTATTAAATAGTTAATAACTATTTAATAGCTATTGTACCTAGTTAAAATAAATACAAAGTTGCCTGTAAAATAAATATAAATCCTAAACTAGCTACAATGTAATTATTAATTACATTGTAGCTATCTTAGAGTTTATTTAATTGGTATTTAGTTTTAAATATGAATAATTTATTTAATTATGGTAAATTTATTTCGTTTAATTTAAATTATATTTAAGTTGGGGTGTTAGACTTAGGGTTAGACTTAGGTTTAGGGGTTAATAATTTTATTATAGTAGCGGCGACGTTGGGGTCGGAAGATTAGGGGTTAATAAATGTAGGTAGGTGTCGGTGACGTTGGGGGGGGCAGATTAGGGGTTAATACAATTTAAGTAGTGTTTGCGAGGCGGGAGTGCGGCGGTTTAGGCATTAATACATTTATTAAAGTGGTGGTGATGTCTGGTTGGCAGATTAGGGGTTAATTATTGTAGGTAGGTGGCGGCGACGTTGGGGGCGGCAGATTAGGGGTTTATAAGTATAATTTTACAAATACTAAGTGTAGCGCCCAATGGCTAACCCCTATGCTCCTTTACAAGCGATCTTCCCCAAGATCACTAATAGGTTAAAAAACTAAAATCAGTTAGAAGTAGTGCAGGAGCGCTAAAAAAGCTCTAAGGGTTATATGGAATAATGAGATGAAATACAAGATTTTTTAAATGGAAATCACATATATATGTGGTATTTTGTTTTATTATATAAAAATATATATGTATACACCCTTACATTTAGGGACGTCTCCCTTATACAGTACTATATAGCTTCAAAACGTGTTTATAATAAAAACATAATAAAAGCAGTATGAATCATTTTTAGCAATTGCATATATATAACGAATCTTTAAAAATGTTTCTTGTAGGTCTCAGATTAAGAACGGTCAACTGTTTAAAATAACAAGTATATAACACTGTAATTTTAGATTATTCCACCTTAAAACAGATCTTTAGACTTTTTGTCAAAAAACTTCCAGTGCTCTAAATTGGAGCGTTTCAATGTATCATATGATTAGCGGATCAGATACAATTAAAGTACATAGTTTCCTCTAGGAATCAAATGCCCATATTTTGTGCAGATATAAAGTCAGTAAGAGGTTTTAATTTAGCTTACCGGATCTTCTGGCACTTAACAGTGCCTGATTGTTGGATCTTTTTCTTACCGGTTTATTTATGCAGCTGTTTTTATCAATGTCTCTCTTACTTGTTTTGAATTTTGATGTTCCGCGGTTTCAGAGAAAAGGTCTGCTCTGATGGCAGATGGTCGAAGGTAAACTCCTGAGTGTAAGAGGCTGGAATCTCTCTGCTAGGTAGCGTCTTTGCTTTGAGAGTCTCAGTGATGTGATTATTATTATTATCGGTTATTTGTAGAGCGCCAACAGATTTCGCACGCTGTCAGCGTGTATGCCAGCAATATGGCTGATGAAAGAAGCAAACAAACGGCCGTTTGTTACCGTTTTGTATTAGTTCCCCTGTACTCGTTTTTCATCCGAGATCATGCAGGGTGCTTTTGGGTCACTTCTCCAGACTTTTAGGATTGGTGCTGTTGTAGATAAAAACGTCAACGCGTTTCACCAGCAGGCTTTATCAAGACGTATATCTTTGTGTGCTATTCCAGTTTTTTAAATAGCCCTCTTTTCCTTCCTATTGGTTGCTTGATTCTTCGGTCTGATCTCTGTTGTTCAGGATCACAACTTCAAAGTTAATGGCATTAACTTTGAAGTTGTGATCAGACAACCTTTATTAGTGTGTGTAATGTACTTTAGAATGTTCTTGACATATTTCAGCTTCCTGTTTTTTTATATTAAAGGCAGAGTGATTTAACACCTGTTTAGATTTGTCATCCAAGGGCGCCATGTACTAAATGGCGGGCGGACAGCTTCTTAACTCGGGAAGCTGTCCGCCAACCGCCGCTACACACGGGCAGCGGATCTGTTGATCCGCTTGCCCGTATGTATCATTACACACTCATCGGAGTGTGTAATGCCCGCCCCTTCAATCGCGCGACCAATCACGCGACTGAGGGGCTGTCAATCACCGAGAGCGAGCGTGCATGGAGCACCAAGTCACAAAATGTAAAAGTATGCCGTTTTCAATAAACTTTGCATAAAATAGTTAATTTGCATTTATTTTAAAATGGTTCAAAGAATGTCAGGCAAAATGGTCGGCCCTCGCACATGTTCACTTCATGAAATCTGGCACTCTTCCAAAAAAGTTTGGACACCCCTGTGTTAGAGTGTTAGGTGTAGACAAATTTTTTATTTTCCCATAGGAAACAATGGGGCTGCGTTAGGAGCTAGACGCTGCTTTTTTGCAGGTGTTAGGTTTTTTTCCAGCCAGCTCAGCCCTATTGTTTTCTATGGGGAAATTGTGCACGAGCACGTTTAGCCAGCTTACCGCTGATTTAAGCAATGCTGGTATTGAGGTGAGATGTGGAGCTAAATTTTGCTCTACGGTCACCTTTTTGCGGCTAACGCCAGGTTTAAAAAAACCTGTAATGCCAGCGTTGTCTTAAGGTAGCGTTAGAAAAAAAAGCCTCGTTAGAAATGCACCTCTGTTAACGCCAAACTCGAAATCTCGCCGTTAGTGTTTACTTATGATGACAACAAGGCTAGTGATAGTCATTATGTCAGGTGTTTTCTGCTGCATCCAATTAGGCACAAATATGTAGCGAGGAAAAATTTCCAGTTCTGAGAATTAGAAAATCCATAATTTCAGAGCTAAATTACATGAAAAGAGGGGAAAAGAAATAAGGCAAGTATATTGCAAAGTTGTTTTTTTCTACACATTACTAAGGCCTAGATTACAAGTGGAGCATAATATTGCACTTTCAAGAGCGCAATATTTGCACTCCACTCAGTAATACCAGTGCACGTAATTGTGCGCTGGTATTACAAGTCAGGCGCAATGTGAACACGACCTCACGTTCGTATTGCCTGGAAGCCTTGGGCTCACGAGAGCGCGCTTCCAATGGCTCCAATAGGAGCCTCATTCTCATGCTGTGAGACACAGCAAAGCACCTAGCACAGCGTAGGGGGCAATTTGCGTAGCGTTGAGCAGCAAAAATAAAAATATACAGTATATTTAACCCCTTATAACTGCTTTGTGCCGTTTTTAACAAAAAAAACCCATAAAGATCCTCATCTTTTTATTTTAGATTAAAAAACTGTCCTCTTCATTTGGGGGGCAATTGAGGCACAATTTATTTATTGACCAGAGATCTGACCTCTAGTTAATTGCGCTCAGCGCAAAGTGAAACCATGAGCTTGCAGGAGCATTAAACAGCCACTTGTAATGGTTGGTTATTTAACGTGCGCCAGTAAACAGTCAAATTTGTCCCTTTACGGGCGCACGCTGATATAGCGCTCCACTCGTAATCTAGCACTAAGGGGCTGATTTATAAAGGGCTGAATTCCCCTTAATGTACCTGTTTCTGTGCGAGCCTTCAGGCTCACTGGAAACAGGAGTTAAGAGGCAGCGGTCTTAAGACCGCTGCTCTTTAACTTGCCCGTCGCCTCTGAGGCTTCGGACATCAATCCGCCCGATTACATACGATTGGCCGCAAATCTGCAGGGGGCAGTATTGCACAATGATTGCTTCTGCAATGATAAATGCCGACAGCATGTGCTGTCTGCATTTATCGATGTCTGGCAGACAGATTTCTGGCTATAGCGGATCATGTCCACCAGATATATGATAAATCGGCCCCTAAATGTTTTATATTAAAGTGAATGTAAACTTTAATGTATTAAAGGCCAGTATGAAAGAATAATCTGAAACACAGGGGAACTTTAATTTAATTAAGTATACAAAGATGCTTATTTTTTAAATGACTTACCTTTGTGTTATGTTAAACATAAAGCCGATCCTACGCCCGCAGCTACTTTGCTTTCTTTAGCAGAACGATGACAAATCTGGTTTCCTCCAATCATTGCGTGCCCCCTTTGGTGTCTAGCTCGTGGGGCAACGCAACATAGAAACATAGAATTTGATGATAGATAAGAACCAAAAAGGCCCATCAAGTCTACCCATATTGCATGTTACTTTTTTCTTAGGATAGCCTTATGCATGTCCCAGGCATTTTTTAAATTCCTTTACAGTCTTTGGGGTAGATTTACCAATGTCTGTCCGACATGATACGCTGTCAGCATTTATCATTGTACAAGCAGTTCCCGAGAACTGCTTGTGCAATGCCGCCCCCTGCAGATTTGCGGCCTATCGGCTGCTTGCAGGAAGTGTCAATCAGCCCGATCATATAGGATCGGGCGGATTGAAGACCGCAAGTCTCAGAGACAGCGGACAAGTTATGGAGCAACAGGAACATATACGATCAGCCGCGAATCTGCAGGGGGCAGCATTGCACAAGCAGTTCACAAGAACTTCTGGTGCAATGATAAATGCTGACAGTGTATGCTATCGGCATTAATCGTTGTGCGGCGGACATGATACGCTACATTGTATCATGTCCATTCGCACTTTCATAAATCGGCCCCATGGTCTCCAGAACTGTACACAGTATTCCAGATTTGGCCTAACTAATGATCTGTAAAGTGGCAGAAGAACCTTGCTATTTCTGCTACTATAACCTCTTCCAATGCAACCAAGTATTTGACTGGCCTTGCTGGCTGCACTGCTGCATTGTGTACCAAATTTTATATCATCTGAAATAATAATTCCCAAGACCCTTTCTTCTTTAGTTACAGTCAGTAATGTACCTTGAGACTATAATTGGCCTTTGGGTTTTTGGATCCTATATGCATAATTTTGCTCTTGGTAATATTACATTTCAGATCCCATTTCTTTGACCAGTCCTCTAGTTTTTTAATATCACAGTTCATTTGATCAACCGCTCCTGGAACATCTACCCTGTTACAAATGTTTGTATCATCAGCAAACAAATCTTCTCCTTAAGCCCACTTCCAATATCACTTATGAACATGTTAAACAGAACAGGCCCAAGAACTGACCCTTGGGGGACACCACTAGTAACTGCTGCCTCATTTGAATGTACAGGTAGCCCTCGGTTTACGCCGGGGTTAGGTTCCAGAAGGAATGATTGTAAATCGAAACCGTTGTAAATTGAAACCCATTTTATAATGTAATTCAATGGGAAGTGAGGGAGATAGGTTCCAGGCCCCTCTCAAAATTGTCATAAGTAACGCCTAATACATTTTTTTAAAAGCTTTGGAATGAAGACTTTAAATGTTAGACAGCATTATAAACCTAATAAAATAATCACACAACACAGAATATATAATTAAACTAAGTTAAATGAACAAAAACATTTGTTAAACAGCATTATAAACCTAATAAAATAATCACACAACACAGAATATATAATTAAACTAAGTTAAATGAACAAAAACATTTGTTAAACAGCATTATAAACCTAATAAAATAATCACACAACACAGAATATATAATTAAACTAAGTTAAATGAACAAAAACATTTGTTAAACAGCATTATAAACCTAATAAAATAATCACACAACACAGAATATATAATTAAACTAAGTTAAATGAACAAAAACATTTGTTAAACAGCATTATAAACCTAATAAAATAATCACACAACACAGAATATATAATTAAACTAAGTTAAATGAACAAAAACATTTGCTAAACAGCATTAAAAACCTAATAAAATAATCACAAAACACAGACTTCACTTGCATTTTTCTGCAAACAGTTCTTTCTATGCATTCCAATCTGGACTGAGTTATAGACAGGAAGATCTTGTTCCTTTGGAATCTGCTTGATAGCTCAGCTCTGGTTAAACTGATTAATTTCAGCTTGTTTGGCTTTGCTGCAACAGAAGCAGACAGATCCACCTACTGGCTATTTTATATACATGCACTGCTTCTCAATGCTTTTCAATAGCAGTCACATGACTGGAAAAAAGGTTGTTATTCTGAAACGGTGTAAATTGAACCGTTGTAAAACGAGGGCCACCTGTACTCCATTCATTGAAACCCTCTGTCGTCTATCTTTAAGCAAGCATTCTACCCACTTAACAATCTTAGCATCTACTCCAAGGCAATACATTGGATTGGAGGAAGCCGGATTCGTCATCTATATGCTAAAGAAAGGAGAATCAGAGTTATGTTTAACATAACGCAAAGGTAAGTATTATAAAAAATAAGCGTCTTTGTAAACTTTAATGAATTAAAGTGCCCCTGTTTTTAAGATTATCATTTCATACTGGCTTTTAATTCATTAAAGTTTAAATTCACTTTAACATCTCATTGTGTTTACTATCACTTTAATTAACCCTATGGGGCTGATTTAACAAGCTGTCAATCGGCCCCAATGCAGCTGTTTCCGCGCGAGCCTTCAGTCTCCCAGGAAACAGAAGTTATGCAGCAGCGATCTTAAGACCTCTGCTGCTTAACTTGTCCGCCTCCTCTGAGGCTGCGGACATCAATCCGCCCGATTGTATACGATCGGGCGGATTGACATTCCCTGCTAGCGACCGATTTGCCGCAAATCTGCAGGGGGCGGCATTGCACAATCAGTTCACCAGAACAGCTTGTGCTATGTTAAATGCCGACAGCGTATGCTGAGCGGATCATGTCGGACAGTCACTTGATAAATCGGCCCCTATTTCTTATACAGGAAACTATCTGTATAGAACAAGCCGCTTTAACAGCTGCCAGTTGATTTCTAATTCCGCCTTTTGACAATAATTTTGTATGTAATTCTGTATTTTTGAAGGGAATCATTTGTTTGTGTGTTTTAGAATCTTCTGCAGCTGTCTCCGCTCACTCTGTCCTGAGCTCAGCCATGTTTACACCACAGCCTGACCTTTTAGCTGTTGGGAAGTGACAAGTAACAATAGTTTATTTATTTTTAACAAGTGCTTCAGACTAATAAGTGACACTTTCCCTGACGTGTTGAAAAGAACATATCAACCATGAGGTTTTTGTTTCTTGCTAATAGGATTAGATGCTGCGATGGGCCTTGAGATTTATGACATATTTTCTCTGCTTTCTTAAGATGCTTAATGAATAATTTATTATTGGTTTGTTCTGTGCACTTTTTTAAAGTAATGCTTTTAATCAATATTCCTTGGACTCACATCTCCCAGGATGGGAAATAAGATAGATTGCAAACCCTGTGTATTAAAGAGAAGCCGTCCCTGTTTCTCATAGAGAGGAGTCAATCTTAAACCCTGTGTATTAAAGAGAAGCCGTCCCTGTTTCTCATAGAGAGGAGTCAATCTTAAACCCTGTGTATTAAAGAGAAACCGTCCCTGCTTCTCATAGAGAGGAGTCAATCTTAAACCCTGTGTATTAAAGAGAAACCGTCCCTGCTTCTCATAGAGAGGAGTCAATCTTAAACCCTGTGTATTAAAGAGAAACCGTCCCTGTTTCTCATAGAGAGGAGTCAATCTTAAACCCTGTGTATTAAAGAGAAGCCGTCCCTGTTTCTCATAAAGAGGAGTCAATCTTAAACCCTGTGTATTAAAGAGAAACCGTCCCTGCTTCTCATAGAGAGGAGTCAATCTTAAACCCTGTGTATTAAAGAGAAACCGTCCCTGTTTCTCATAGAGAGGAGTCAATCTTAAACCCTGTGTATTAAAGAGAAGCCGTCCCTGTTTCTCATAGAGAGGAGTCAATCTTAAACCCTGTGTATTAATGAGAAGCCGTCCCTGTTTCTCATAGAGAGGAGTCAATCTTAAACCCTGTGTATTAATGAGAAGCCGTCCCTGTTTCTCATAGAGAGGAGTCAATCTTAAACCCTGTGTATTAAAGAGAAGCCGTCCCTGCTTCTCATAGAGAGGAGTCAATCTTAAACCCTGTGTATTAAAGAGAAGCCGTCGCTGCTTCTCATAGAGAGGAGTCAATCTTAAACCCTGTGTATTAAAGAGAAGCCGTCCCTGTTTCTCATAGTGAGGAGTCAATCTTAAACCCTGTGTATTAAAGAGAAGCCGTCCCTGCTTCTCATAGAGAGGAGTCAATCTTAAACCCTGTGTATTAAAGAGAAGCCGTCCCTGCTTCTCATAGAGAGGAGTCAATCTTAAACCCTGTGTATTAAAGAGAAGCCGTCCCTGTTTCTCATAGAGAGGAGTCAATCTTAAACCCTGTGTATTAAAGAGAAGCCGTCGCTGCTTCTCATAAAGAGGAGTCAATCTTAAACCCTGTGTATTAAAGAGAAGCCGTCCCTGTTTCTCATAGAGATGAGTCAATCTTAAACCCTGTGTATTAAAGAGAAGCCGTCCCTGCTTCTCATAGAGAGGAGTCAATCTTAAACCCTGTGTATTAAGGAGAAGCCGTCCCTGTTTCTCATAGAGAGGAGTCAATCTTAAACCCTGTGTATTAAAGAGAAGCAGTCCCTGTTTCTCATAGAGAGGAGTCAATCTTAAACTCTGTGTATTAAAGAGAAGCCGTCCCTGTTTCTCATAGAGAGGCGTCAATCTTAAACCCTGTGTATTAAAGAGAAGCCGTCCCTGTTTCTCATAGAGAGGAGTCAATCTTAAACCCTGTGTATTAAGGAGAAGCCGTCCCTGTTTCTCATAGAGAGGAGTCAATCTTAAACCCTGTGTATTAAAGAGAAGCCGTCCCTGTTTCTCATAGAGAGGAGTAAATCTTAAACCCTGTGTATTAAAGAGAAGCCGTCCCTGTTTCTCATAAAGAGGAGTCAATCTTAAACCCTGTGTATTAAAGAGAAGCCGTCGCTGCTTCTCATAGAGAGGAGTCAATCTTAAACCCTGTGTATTAAGGAGAAGCCGTCCCTGTTTCTCATAGAGAGGAGTCAATCTTAAACCCTGTGTATTAATGAGAAGCCGTCCCTGTTTCTCATAGAGAGGAGTCAATCTTAAACCCTGTGTATTAAAGAGAAGCCGTCCCTGTTTCTCATAGAGAGGAGTCAATCTTAAACCCTGTGTATTAAAGAGAAGCTGTCCCTGTTTCTCATAGAGAGGAGTCAATCTTAAACCCTGTGTATTAAAGAGAAGCCGTCGCTGCTTCTCATAGAGAGGAGTCAATCTTAAACCCTGTGTATTAAAGAGAAGCCGTCCCTGTTTCTCATAGAGAGGAGTCAATCTTAAACCCTGTGTATTAAATAGAAGCCGTCCCTGTTTCTCATAGAGAGGAGTCAATCTTAAACCCGGTGTATTAAAGAGAAGCCGTCCCTGCTTCTCATAGAGAGGAGTCAATCTTAAACCCTGTGTATTAAAGAGAAGCCGTCCCTGTTTCTCATAGAGAGGAGTCAATCTTAAACCCTGTGTATTAAAGAGAAGCCGTCCCTGTTTCTCATAGAGAGGAGTCAATCTTAAACCCTGTGTATTAAAGAGAAGCCGTCCCTGTTTCTCATAGAGAGGCGTCAATCTTAAACCCTGTGTATTAAAGAGAAGCCGTCCCTGTTTCTCATAGAGAGGAGTCAATCTTAAACCCTGTGTATTAAGGAGAAGCCGTCCCTGTTTCTCATAGAGAGGAGTCAATCTTAAACCCTGTGTATTAAAGAGAAGCCGTCCTGCTGCTTCTCATAGAGAGGAGTCAATCTTAAACCCTGTGTATTAAAGAGAAGCCGTCCCTGTTTCTCATAGAGAGGAGTCAATCTTAAACCCTGTGTATTAAAGAGAAGCCGTCCCTGTTTCTCATAGAGAGGAGTCAATCTTAAACCCTGTGTATTAAAGAGAAGCCGTCCCTGTTTCTCATAGTGAGGAGTCAATCTTAAACCCTGTGTATTAAAGAGAAGCCGTCCCTGTTTCTCATAGAGAGGAGTCAATCTTAAACCCTGTGTATTAAAGAGAAGCCGTCCCTGTTTCTCATAGAGAGGAGTCAATCTTAAACCCTGTGTATTAAAGAGAAGCCGTCCCTGTTTCTCATAGAGAGGAGTCAATCTTAAACCCTGTGTATTAAAGAGAAGCCGTCCCTGTTTCTCATAGAGAGGAGTCAATCTTAAACCCTGTGTATTAAAGAGAAGCCATCCCTGCTTCTCATAGAGAGGAGTCAATCTTAAACCCTGTGTATTAAGGAGAAGCCGTCCCTGTTTCTCATAGAGAGGAGTCAATCTTAAACCCTGTGTATTAAAGAGAAGCCGTCGCTGCTTCTCATAGAGAGGAGTCAATCTTAAACCCTGTGTATTAAGGAGAAGCCGTCCCTGTTTCTCATAGAGAGGAGTCAATCTGAAACCCTGTGTATTAAAGAGAAGCCGTCCCTGTTTCTCATAAAGAGGAGTCAATCTTAAACCCTGTGTATTAAAGAGAAGCCGTCCCTGTTTCTCATAGAGAGGAGTCAATCTTAAACCCTGTGTATTAAAGAGAAGCCGTCCCTGCTTCTCATAGAGAGGAGTCAATCTTAAACCCTGTGTATTAAAGAGAAGCCGTCCCTGTTTCTCATAGAGAGGAGTCAATCTTAAACCCTGTGTATTAAAGAGAAGCCGTCCCTGTTTCTCATAGAGAGGAGTCAATCTTAAACCCTGTGTATTAAAGAGAAGCCGTCCCTGTTTCTCATAGAGAGGAGTCAATCTTAAACCCTGTGTATTAAAGAGAAGCCGTCCCTGTTTCTCATAGAGAGGAGTCAATCTTAAACCCTGTGTATTAAAGAGAAGCCGTCCCTGTTTCTCATAGAGAGGAGTCAATCTTAAACCCTGTGTATTAAAGAGAAGCCGTCCCTGCTTCTCATAGAGAGGAGTCAATCTTAAACCCTGTGTATTAAAGAGAAGCCGTCCCTGCTTCTCATAGAGAGGAGTCAATCTTAAACCCTGTGTATTAAAGAGAAGCCGTCCCTGTTTCTCATAGAGAGGAGTCAATCTTAAACCCTGTGTATTAAAGAGAAGCCGTCCCTGTTTCTCATAGAGAGGAGTCAATCTTAAACCCTGTGTATTAAAGAGAAGCCGTCCCTGTTTCTCATAGAGAGGCGTCAATCTTAAACCCTGTGTATTAAAGAGAAGCCGTCCCTGTTTCTCATAGAGAGGAGTCAATCTTAAACCCTGTGTATTAAAGAGAAGCCGTCCCTGCTTCTCATAGAGAGGAGTCAATCTTAAACCCTGTGTATTAAAGAGAAGCCGTCCCTGTTTCTCATAGAGAGGAGTCAATCTTAAACCCTGTGTATTAAAGAGAAGCCGTCCCTGTTTCTCATAGAGAGGAGTCAATCTTAAACCCTGTGTATTAAAGAGAAGCCGTCGCTGCTTCTCATAGAGAGGAGTCAATCTTAAACCCTGTGTATTAAAGAGAAACCGTCCCTGCTTCTCATAGAGAGGAGTCAATCTTAAACCCTGTGTATTAAAGAGAAACCGTCCCTGTTTCTCATAGAGAGGAGTCAATCTTAAACCCTGTGTATTAAAAAGAAGCCGTCCCTGTTTCTCATAAAGAGGAGTCAATCTTAAACCCTGTGTATTAAAGAGAAACCGTCCCTGCTTCTCATAGAGAGGAGTCAATCTTAAACCCTGTGTATTAAAGAGAAACCGTCCCTGTTTCTCATAGAGAGGAGTCAATCTTAAACCCTGTGTATTAAAGAGAAGCCGTCCCTGTTTCTCATAGAGAGGAGTCAATCTTAAACCCTGTGTATTAATGAGAAGCCGTCCCTGTTTCTCATAGAGAGGAGTCAATCTTAAACCCTGTGTATTAATGAGAAGCCGTCCCTGTTTCTCATAGAGAGGAGTCAATCTTAAACCCTGTGTATTAAAGAGAAGCCGTCCCTGCTTCTCATAGAGAGGAGTCAATCTTAAACCCTGTGTATTAAAGAGAAGCCGTCGCTGCTTCTCATAGAGAGGAGTCAATCTTAAACCCTGTGTATTAAAGAGAAGCCGTCCCTGCTTCTCATAGAGAGGAGTCAATCTTAAACCCTGTGTATTAAAGAGAAGCCGTCCCTGCTTCTCATAGAGAGGAGTCAATCTTAAACCCTGTGTATTAAAGAGAAGCCGTCCCTGTTTCTCATAGAGAGGAGTCAATCTTAAACCCTGTGTATTAAAGAGAAGCCGTCGCTGCTTCTCATAAAGAGGAGTCAATCTTAAACCCTGTGTATTAAAGAGAAGCCGTCCCTGTTTCTCATAGAGATGAGTCAATCTTAAACCCTGTGTATTAAAGAGAAGCCGTCCCTGCTTCTCATAGAGAGGAGTCAATCTTAAACCCTGTGTATTAAGGAGAAGCCGTCCCTGTTTCTCATAGAGAGGAGTCAATCTTAAACCCTGTGTATTAAAGAGAAGCCGTCCCTGTTTCTCATAGAGAGGAGTAAATCTTAAACCCTGTGTATTAAAGAGAAGCCGTCCCTGTTTCTCATAAAGAGGAGTCAATCTTAAACCCTGTGTATTAAAGAGAAGCCGTCGCTGCTTCTCATAGAGAGGAGTCAATCTTAAACCCTGTGTATTAAGGAGAAGCCGTCCCTGTTTCTCATAGAGAGGAGTCAATCTTAAACCCTGTGTATTAATGAGAAGCTGTCCCTGTTTCTCATAGAGAGGAGTCAATCTTAAACCCTGTGTATTAAAGAGAAGCCGTCCCTGTTTCTCATAGAGAGGAGTCAATCTTAAACCCTGTGTATTAAAGAGAAGCTGTCCCTGTTTCTCATAGAGAGGAGTCAATCTTAAACCCTGTGTATTAAAGAGAAGCCGTCGCTGCTTCTCATAGAGAGGAGTCAATCTTAAACCCTGTGTATTAAAGAGAAGCCGTCCCTGTTTCTCATAGAGAGGAGTCAATCTTAAACCCTGTGTATTAAATAGAAGCCGTCCCTGTTTCTCATAGAGAGGAGTCAATCTTAAACCCGGTGTATTAAAGAGAAGCCGTCCCTGCTTCTCATAGAGAGGAGTCAATCTTAAACCCTGTGTATTAAAGAGAAGCCGTCCCTGTTTCTCATAGAGAGGCGTCAATCTTAAACCCTGTGTATTAAAGAGAAGCCGTCCCTGTTTCTCATAGAGAGGAGTCAATCTTAAACCCTGTGTATTAAGGAGAAGCCGTCCCTGTTTCTCATAGAGAGGAGTCAATCTTAAACCCTGTGTATTAAAGAGAAGCCGTCGCTGCTTCTGATAGAGAGGAGTCAATCTTAAACCCTGTGTATTAAAGAGAAGCCGTCCCTGTTTCTCATAGAGAGGAGTCAATCTTAAACCCTGTGTATTAAAGAGAAGCCGTCCCTGTTTCTCATAGAGAGGAGTCAATCTTAAACCCTGTGTATTAAAGAGAAGCCGTCCCTGTTTCTCATAAAGAGGAGTCAATCTTAAACCCTGTGTATTAAAGAGAAGCCGTCCCTGTTTCTCATAGTGAGGAGTCAATCTTAAACCCTGTGTATTAAAGAGAAGCCGTCCCTGTTTCTCATAGAGAGGAGTCAATCTTAAACCCTGTGTATTAAAGAGAAGCCATCCCTGCTTCTCATAGAGAGGAGTCAATCTTAAACCCTGTGTATTAAAGAGAAGCCGTCCCTGTTTCTCATAAAGAGGAGTCAATCTTAAACCCTGTGTATTAAAGAGAAGCCGTCCCTGTTTCTCATAGAGAGGAGTCAATCTTAAACCCTGTGTATTAAAGAGAAGCCATCCCTGCTTCTCATAGAGAGGAGTCAATCTTAAACCCTGTGTATTAAGGAGAAGCCGTCCCTGTTTCTCATAGAGAGGAGTCAATCTTAAACCCTGTGTATTAAAGAGAAGCCGTCGCTGCTTCTCATAGAGAGGAGTCAATCTTAAACCCTGTGTATTAAGGAGAAGCCGTCCCTGTTTCTCATAGAGAGGAGTCAATCTTAAACCCTGTGTATTAAAGAGAAGCCGTCCCTGTTTCTCATAAAGAGGAGTCAATCTTAAACCCTGTGTATTAAAGAGAAGCCGTCCCTGTTTCTCATAGAGAGGAGTCAATCTTAAACCCTGTGTATTAAAGAGAAGCCGTCCCTGCTTCTCATAGAGAGGAGTCAATCTTAAACCCTGTGTATTAAAGAGAAGCCGTCCCTGTTTCTCATAGAGAGGAGTCAATCTTAAACCCTGTGTATTAAAGAGAAGCCGTCCCTGTTTCTCATAGAGAGGAGTCAATCTTAAACCCTGTGTATTAAAGAGAAGCCGTCCCTGTTTCTCATAGAGAGGCGTCAATCTTAAACCCTGTGTATTAAAGAGAAGCCGTCCCTGTTTCTCATAGAGAGGAGTCAATCTTAAACCCTGTGTATTAAAGAGAAGCCGTCCCTGTTTCTCATAGAGAGGAGTCAATCTTAAACCCTGTGTATTAAAGAGAAGCCGTCCCTGCTTCTCATAGAGAGGAGTCAATCTTAAACCCTGTGTATTAAAGAGAAGCCGTCCCTGCTTCTCATAGAGAGGAGTCAATCTTAAACCCTGTGTATTAAAGAGAAGCCGTCCCTGTTTCTCATAGAGAGGAGTCAATCTTAAACCCTGTGTATTAAAGAGAAGCCGTCCCTGTTTCTCATAGAGAGGAGTCAATCTTAAACCCTGTGTATTAAATAGAAGCCGTCCCTGTTTCTCATAGAGAGGAGTCAATCTTAAACCCTGTGTATTAAAGAGAAGCCGTCCCTGTTTCTCATAGAGAGGAGTCAATCTTAAACCCTGTGTATTAAAGAGAAGCCGTCCCTGTTTCTCATAGAGAGGAGTCAATCTTAAACCCTGTGTATTAAAGAGAAGCTGTCCCTGTTTCTCATAGAGAGGAGTCAATCTTAAACCCTGTGTATTAAAGAGAAGCCGTCCCTGTTTCTCATAGAGAGGAGTCAATCTTAAACCCTGTGTATTAAAGAGAAGCCGTCCCTGTTTCTCATAGAGAGGAGTCAATCTTAAACCCTGTGTATTAAAGAGAAGCCGTCGCTGCTTCTCATAGAGAGGAGTCAATCTTAAACCCTGTGTATTAAAGAGAAAGCCGTCCCTGCTTCTCATAGAGAGGAGTCAATCTTAAACCCTGTGTATTAAAGAGAAACCGTCCCTGTTTCTCATAGAGAGGAGTCAATCTTAAACCCTGTGTATTAAAAGAGAAGCCGTCCCTGTTTCTCATAAAGAGGAGTCAATCTTAAACCCTGTGTATTAAAGAGAAAGCCGTCCCTGCTTCTCATAGAGAGGAGTCAATCTTAAACCCTGTGTATTAAAGAGAAGACCGTCCCTGTTTCTCATAGAGAGGAGTCAATCTTAAACCCTGTGTATTAAAGAGAAGCCGTCCCTGTTTCTCATAGAGAGGAGTCAATCTTAAACCCTGTGTATTAATGAGAAGCCGTCCCTGTTTCTCATAGAGAGGAGTCAATCTTAAACCCTGTGTATTAATGAGAAGCCGTCCCTGTTTCTCATAGAGAGGAGTCAATCTTAAACCCTGTGTATTAAAGAGAAGCCGTCCCTGCTTCTCATAGAGAGGAGTCAATCTTAAACCCTGTGTATTAAAGAGAAGCCGTCGCTGCTTCTCATAGAGAGGAGTCAATCTTAAACCCTGTGTATTAAAGAGAAGCCGTCCCTGCTTCTCATAGAGAGGAGTCAATCTTAAACCCTGTGTATTAAAGAGAAGCCGTCCCTGCTTCTCATAGAGAGGAGTCAATCTTAAACCCTGTGTATTAAAGAGAAGCCGTCCCTGTTTCTCATAGAGAGGAGTCAATCTTAAACCCTGTGTATTAAAGAGAAGCCGTCGCTGCTTCTCATAAAGAGGAGTCAATCTTAAACCCTGTGTATTAAAGAGAAGCCGTCCCTGTTTCTCATAGAGATGAGTCAATCTTAAACCCTGTGTATTAAAGAGAAGCCGTCCCTGCTTCTCATAGAGAGGAGTCAATCTTAAACCCTGTGTATTAAGGAGAAGCCGTCCCTGTTTCTCATAGAGAGGAGTCAATCTTAAACCCTGTGTATTAAAGAGAAGCCGTCCCTGTTTCTCATAGAGAGGAGTCAATCTTAAACTCTGTGTATTAAAGAGAAGCCGTCCCTGTTTCTCATAGAGAGGCGTCAATCTTAAACCCTGTGTATTAAAGAGAAGCCGTCCCTGTTTCTCATAGAGAGGAGTCAATCTTAAACCCTGTGTATTAAGGAGAAGCCGTCCCTGTTTCTCATAGAGAGGAGTCAATCTTAAACCCTGTGTATTAAAGAGAAGCCGTCCCTGTTTCTCATAGAGAGGAGTCAATCTTAAACCCTGTGTATTAAAGAGAAGCCGTCCCTGTTTCTCATAAAGAGGAGTCAATCTTAAACCCTGTGTATTAAAGAGAAGCCGTCGCTGCTTCTCATAGAGAGGAGTCAATCTTAAACCCTGTGTATTAAGGAGAAGCCGTCCCTGTTTCTCATAGAGAGGAGTCAATCTTAAACCCTGTGTATTAATGAGAAGCCGTCCCTGTTTCTCATAGAGAGGAGTCAATCTTAAACCCTGTGTATTAAAGAGAAGCCGTCCCTGTTTCTCATAGAGAGGAGTCAATCTTAAACCCTGTGTATTAAAGAGAAGCTGTCCCTGTTTCTCATAGAGAGGAGTCAATCTTAAACCCTGTGTATTAAAGAGAAGCCGTCGCTGCTTCTCATAGAGAGGAGTCAATCTTAAACCCTGTGTATTAAAGAGAAGCCGTCCCTGCTTCTCATAGAGAGGAGTCAATCTTAAACCCTGTGTATTAAAGAGAAGCCGTCCCTGTTTCTCATAGAGAGGAGTCAATCTTAAACCCTGTGTATTAAAGAGAAGCCGTCCCTGCTTCTCATAGAGAGGAGTCAATCTTAAACCCTGTGTATTAAAGAGAAGCCGTCCCTGTTTCTCATAGAGAGGAGTCAATCTTAAACCCTGTGTATTAAAGAGAAGCCGTCCCTGTTTCTCATAGAGAGGAGTCAATCTTAAACCCTGTGTATTAAAGAGAAGCCGTCCCTGTTTCTCATAGAGAGGCGTCAATCTTAAACCCTGTGTATTAAAGAGAAGCCGTCCCTGTTTCTCATAGAGAGGAGTCAATCTTAAACCCTGTGTATTAAGGAGAAGCCGTCCCTGTTTCTCATAGAGAGGAGTCAATCTTAAACCCTGTGTATTAAAGAGAAGCCGTCGCTGCTTCTGATAGAGAGGAGTCAATCTTAAACCCTGTGTATTAAAGAGAAGCCGTCCCTGTTTCTCATAGAGAGGAGTCAATCTTAAACCCTGTGTATTAAAGAGAAGCCGTCCCTGTTTCTCATAGAGAGGAGTCAATCTTAAACCCTGTGTATTAAAGAGAAGCCGTCCCTGTTTCTCATAAAGAGGAGTCAATCTTAAACCCTGTGTATTAAAGAGAAGCCGTCCCTGTTTCTCATAGTGAGGAGTCAATCTTAAACCCTGTGTATTAAAGAGAAGCCGTCCCTGTTTCTCATAGAGAGGAGTCAATCTTAAACCCTGTGTATTAAAGAGAAGCCATCCCTGCTTCTCATAGAGAGGAGTCAATCTTAAACCCTGTGTATTAAAGAGAAGCCGTCCCTGTTTCTCATAAAGAGGAGTCAATCTTAAACCCTGTGTATTAAAGAGAAGCCGTCCCTGTTTCTCATAGAGAGGAGTCAATCTTAAACCCTGTGTATTAAAGAGAAGCCATCCCTGCTTCTCATAGAGAGGAGTCAATCTTAAACCCTGTGTATTAAGGAGAAGCCGTCCCTGTTTCTCATAGAGAGGAGTCAATCTTAAACCCTGTGTATTAAAGAGAAGCCGTCGCTGCTTCTCATAGAGAGGAGTCAATCTTAAACCCTGTATATTAAGGAGAAGCCGTCCCTGTTTCTCATAGAGAGGAGTCAATCTGAAACCCTGTGTATTAAAGAGAAGCCGTCCCTGTTTCTCATAAAGAGGAGTCAATCTTAAACCCTGTGTATTAAAGAGAAGCCGTCCCTGTTTCTCATAGAGAGGAGTCAATCTTAAACCCTGTGTATTAAAGAGAAGCCGTCCCTGCTTCTCATAGAGAGGAGTCAATCTTAAACCCTGTGTATTAAAGAGAAGCCGTCCCTGTTTCTCATAGAGAGGAGTCAATCTTAAACCCTGTGTATTAAAGAGAAGCCGTCCCTGTTTCTCATAGAGAGGAGTCAATCTTAAACCCTGTGTATTAAAGAGAAGCCGTCCCTGTTTCTCATAGAGAGGAGTCAATCTTAAACCCTGTGTATTAAAGAGAAGCCGTCCCTGTTTCTCATAGAGAGGAGTCAATCTTAAACCCTGTGTATTAAAGAGAAGCCGTCCCTGTTTCTCATAGAGAGGAGTCAATCTTAAACCCTGTGTATTAAAGAGAAGCCGTCCCTGCTTCTCATAGAGAGGAGTCAATCTTAAACCCTGTGTATTAAAGAGAAGCCGTCCCTGCTTCTCATAGAGAGGAGTCAATCTTAAACCCTGTGTATTAAAGAGAAGCCGTCCCTGTTTCTCATAGAGAGGAGTCAATCTTAAACCCTGTGTATTAAAGAGAAGCCGTCCCTGTTTCTCATAGAGAGGAGTCAATCTTAAACCCTGTGTATTAAAGAGAAGCCGTCCCTGTTTCTCATAGTGAGGAGTCAATCTTAAACCCTGTGTATTAAAGAGAAGCCGTCCCTGTTTCTCATAGAGAGGAGTCAATCTTAAACCCTGTGTATTAAAGAGAAGCCATCCCTGCTTCTCATAGAGAGGAGTCAATCTTAAACCCTGTGTATTAAAGAGAAGCCGTCCCTGTTTCTCATAGAGAGGAGTCAATCTTAAACCCTGTGTATTAAAGAGAAGCCGTCCCTGCTTCTCATAGAGAGGAGTCAATCTTAAACCCTGTGTATTAAAGAGAAGCCATCCCTGCTTCTCATAGAGAGGAGTCAATCTTAAACCCTGTGTATTAAGGAGAAGCCGTCCCTGTTTCTCATAGAGAGGAGTCAATCTTAAACCCTGTGTATTAAAGAGAAGCCGTCGCTGCTTCTCATAGAGAGGAGTCAATCTTAAACCCTGTATATTAAGGAGAAGCCGTCCCTGTTTCTCATAGAGAGGAGTCAATCTGAAACCCTGTGTATTAAAGAGAAGCCGTCCCTGTTTCTCATAAAGAGGAGTCAATCTTAAACCCTGTGTATTAAAGAGAAGCCGTCCCTGTTTCTCATAGAGAGGAGTCAATCTTAAACCCTGTGTATTAAAGAGAAGCCGTCCCTGCTTCTCATAGAGAGGAGTCAATCTGAAACCCTGTGTATTAAGGAGAAGCCGTCCCTGTTTCTCATAAAGAGGAGTCAATCTTAAACCCTGTGTATTAAAGAGAAGCCGTCCCTGTTTCTCATAGAGAGGAGTCAATCTTAAACCCTGTTGTATTAATGAGAAGCCGTCCCTGCTTCTCATAGAGAGGAGTCAATCTTAAACCCTGTGTATTAAAGAGAAGCCGTCCCTGCTTCTCATAGAGAGGAGTCAATCTTAAACCCTGTGTATTAAAGAGAAGCCGTCCCTGTTTCTCATAGAGAGGAGTCAATCTTAAACCCTGTGTATTAAAGAGAAGCCGTCCCTGTTTCTCATAGAGAGGAGTCAATCTGAAACCGCTGTGTATAAAGAGAAGCCGTCCCTGTTTTCTCATAAGAGGACGTCAATCTGAAACCCTGTTGTATTAAAGAGAAGCCGGTCCCTGTTTCTCATAGAGAGGAGTCATCTTAAACCCTGTGTATTAAGGAGAATGCCGTCCCTGTTTCTCATAGAGAGGAGTCAATCTTAAACCCTGTGTATTAAAGAGAAGCCGTCCTGCTTCTCATAGAGATGGAGTCAATCTAAACCCTGTGTATTAAGGAGAAGCCGTCCTGTTTCTCATAGAGAGGAGTCAATCTTAAACCCTGTGTATTAAAGAGAAGCCGTCCCTGTTTCTCATAGAGAGGAGTCAATCTTAAACCCTGTGTATTAAAGAGAAGCCGTCCCTGTTTCTCATAGAGAGGAGTCAATCTTAAACCCTGTGTATTAAAGAGAAGCCGTCCCTGTTTCTCATAGAGAGGAGTCAATCTTAAACCCTGTGTATTAAAGAGAAGCCGTCGCTGCTTCTCATAGAGAGGAGTCAATCTTAAACCCTGTGTATTAAAGAGAAGCCGTCCCTGTTTCTCATAGAGAGGAGTCAATCTTAAACCCTGTGTATTAAAGAGAAGCCGTCCCTGTTTCTCATAGAGAGGAGTCAATCTTAAACCCTGTGTATTAAAGAGAAGCCGTCCCTGTTTCTCATAGAGAGGAGTCAATCTTAAACCCTGTGTATTAAAGAGAAGCCGTCCCTGTTTCTCATAGAGAGGAGTCAATCTTAAACCCTGTGTATTAAAGAGAAGCCGTCCCTGTTTCTCATAGAGAGGAGTCAATCTTAAACCCTGTGTATTAAAGAGAAGCCGTCCCTGTTTCTCATAGAGAGGAGTCAATCTTAAACCCTGTGTATTAAAGAGAAGCCGTCCCTGTTTCTCATAGAGAGGAGTCAATCTTAAACCCTGTGTATTAAAGAGAAGCCGTCCCTGCTTCTCATAGAGAGGAGTCAATCTTAAACCCTGTGTATTAAAGAGAAGCCGTCCCTGTTTCTCATAGTGAGGAGTCAATCTTAAACCCTGTGTATTAAAGAGAAGCCGTCCCTGTTTCTCATAGAGAGGAGTCAATCTTAAACCCTGTGTATTAAAGAGAAGCCAGTCCCTGCTTCTCATAGAGAGGAGTCAATCTTAAACCCTGTGTATTAAAGAGAAGCCGTCCCTGATTCTCATAGAGAGGAGTCAATCTTAAACCCTGTGTATTAAAGAGAAGCCGTCCCTGTTTCTCATAGAGAGGAGTCAATCTTAAACCCTGTGTATTAAAGAGAAGCCGTCCCTGCTTCTCATAGAGAGGAGTCAATCTTAAACCCTGTGTATTAAGAGAAGCCGTCCCTGTTTCTCATAGAGAGGAGTCAATCTTAAACCCTGTGTATTAAAGAGAAGCCGTCGCTGCTTCTCATAGAGAGGAGTCAATCTTAAACCCTGTGTATTAAGGAGAAGCCGTCCCTGTTTCTCATAGAGAGGAGTCAATCTGAAACCCTGTGTATTAAAGAGAAGCCGTCCCTGTTTCTCATAAAGAGGAGTCAATCTTAAACCCTGTGTATTAAAGAGAAGCCGTCCCTGTTTCTCATAGAGAGGAGTCAATCTTAAACCCTGTGTATTAAAGAGAAGCCGTCCCTGCTTCTCATAGAGAGGAGTCAATCTTAAACCCTGTGTATTAAAGAGAAGCCGTCCCTGTTTCTCATAGAGAGGAGTCAATCTTAAACCCTGTGTATTAAAGAGAAGCCGTCCCTGTTTCTCATAGAGAGGAGTCAATCTTAAACCCTGTGTATTAAAGAGAAGCCGTCCCTGTTTCTCATAGAGAGGAGTCAATCTTAAACCCTGTGTATTAAAGAGAAGCCGTCCCTGTTTCTCATAGAGAGGAGTCAATCTTAAACCCTGTGTATTAAAGAGAAGCCGTCCCTGTTTCTCATAGAGAGGAGTCAATCTTAAACCCTGTGTATTAAAGAGAAGCCGTCCCTGCTTCTCATAGAGAGGAGTCAATCTTAAACCCTGTGTATTAAAGAGAAGCCGTCCCTGCTTCTCATAGAGAGGAGTCAATCTTAAACCCTGTGTATTAATGAGAAGCCGTCCCTGTTTCTCATAGAGAGGAGTCAATCTTAAACCCTGTGTATTAAATAGAAGCCGTCCCTGTTTCTCATAGAGAGGAGTCAATCTTAAACCCTGTGTATTAAAGAGAAGCCGTCCCTGTTTCTCATAGAGAGGAGTCAATCTTAAACCCTGTGTATTAAAGAGAAGCCGTCCCTGTTTCTCATAGAGAGGAGTCAATCTTAAACCCTGTGTATTAAAGAGAAGCCGTCCCTGTTTCTCATAGAGAGGAGTCAATCTTAAACCCTGTGTATTAAAGAGAAGCCGTCCCTGTTTCTCATAGAGAGGAGTCAATCTTAAACCCTGTGTATTAATGAGAAGCCGTCCCTGTTTCTCATAGAGAGGAGTCAATCTTAAACCCTGTGTATTAAAGAGAAGCCGTCCCTGTTTCTCATAGAGAGGAGTCAATCTTAAACCCTGTGTATTAAAGAGAAGCCGTCCCTGTTTCTCATAGAGAGGAGTCAATCTTAAACCCTGTGTATTAAAGAGAAGCCGTCCCTGTTTCTCATAGAGAGGAGTCAATCTTAAACCCTGTGTATTAAAGAGAAGCCGTCCCTGTTTCTCATAGAGAGGAGTCAATCTTAAACCCTGTGTATTAAAGAGAAGCCGTCCCTGTTTCTCATAGAGAGGAGTCAATCTTAAACCCTGTGTATTAAAGAGAAGCCGTCCCTGTTTCTCATAGAGAGGAGTCAATCTTAAACCCTGTGTATTAAAGAGAAGCCGTCCCTGTTTCTCATAGAGAGGAGTCAATCTTAAACCCTGTGTATTAAAGAGAAGCCGTCCCTGTTTCTCATAGTGAGGAGTCAATCTTAAACCCTGTGTATTAAAGAGAAGCCGTCCCTGTTTCTCATAGAGAGGAGTCAATCTTAAACCCTGTGTATTAAAGAGAAGCCGTCCCTGTTTCTCATAGAGAGGAGTCAATCTTAAACCCTGTGTATTAAAGAGAAGCCGTCCCTGTTTCTCATAGAGAGGAGTCAATCTTAAACCCTGTGTATTAATGAGAAGCCGTCCCTGTTTCTCATAGAGAGGAGTCAATCTTAAACCCTGTGTATTAAAGAGAAGCCGTCCCTGCTTCTCATAGAGAGGAGTCAATCTTAAACCCTGTGTATTAAAGAGAAGCCGTCCCTGCTTCTCATAGAGAGGAGTCAATCTTAAACCCTGTGTATTAAAGAGAAGCCGTCCCTGTTTCTCATAGTGAGGAGTCAATCTTAAACCCTGTGTATTAAAGAGAAGCCGTCCCTGTTTCTCATAGTGAGGAGTCAATCTTAAACCCTGTGTATTAAGGAGAAGCCGTCCCTGTTTCTCATAGAGAGGAGTCAATCTTAAACCCTGTGTATTAAATAGAAGCCGTCCCTGTTTCTCATAGAGAGGAGTCAATCTTAAACCCTGTGTATTAAAGAGAAGCCGTCCCTGTTTCTCATAGAGAGGAGTCAATCTTAAACCCTGTGTATTAAAGAGAAGCCGTCGCTGCTTCTCATAGAGAGGAGTCAATCTTAAACCCTGTGTATTAAAGAGAAGCCGTCCCTGTTTCTCATAGAGAGGAGTCAATCTTAAACCCTGTGTATTAAAGAGAAGCCGTCCCTGCTTCTCATAGAGAGGAGTCAATCTTAAACCCTGTGTATTAAAGAGAAGCCGTCGCTGCTTCTCATAGAGAGGAGTCAATCTTAAACCCTGTGTATTAAGGAGAAGCCGTCCCTGTTTCTCATAAAGAGGAGTCAATCTTAAACCCTGTGTATTAAGGAGAAGCCGTCCCTGTTTCTCATAGAGAGGAGTCAATCTTAAACCCTGTGTATTAAAGAGAAGCCGTCCCTGCTTCTCATAGAGAGGAGTCAATCTTAAACCCTGTGTATTAAAGAGAAGCCGTCCCTGCTTCTCATAGAGAGGAGTCAATCTTAAACCCTGTGTATTAAAGAGAAGCCGTCCCTGTTTCTCATAGAGAGGAGTCAATCTTAAACCCTGTGTATTAAAGAGAAGCCGTCCCTGTTTCTCATAGAGAGGAGTCAATCTTAAACCCTGTGTATTAAAGAGAAGCCGTCCCTGTTTCTCATAGAGAGGCGTCAATCTTAAACCCTGTGTATTAAAGAGAAGCCGTCCCTGTTTCTCATAGAGAGGAGTCAATCTTAAACCCTGTGTATTAATGAGAAGCCGTCCCTGTTTCTCATAGAGAGGAGTCAATCTTAAACCCTGTGTATTAAAGAGAAGCCGTCCTGCTTCTCATAGAGAGGAGTCAATCTTAAACCCTGTGTATTAAAGAGAAGCCGTCCCTGTTTCTCATAGAGAGGAGTCAATCTTAAACCCTGTGTATTAAAGAGAAGCCGTCCCTGTTTCTCATAGAGAGGAGTCAATCTTAAACCCTGTGTATTAAAGAGAAGCCGTCCCTGTTTCTCATAGAGAGGAGTCAATCTTAAACCCTGTGTATTAAAGAGAAGCCGTCCCTGTTTCTCATAAGAGAGGAGTCAATCTTAAACCCTGTGTATTAAAGAGAAGCCAGTCCCTGCTTCTCATAGAGAGGAGTCAATCTTAAACCCTGTGTATTAAAGAGAAGCCGTCCCTGTTTCTCATAGAGAGGAGTCAATCTTAAACCCTGTGTATTAAAGAGAAGCCGTCCCTGCTTCTCATAGAGAGGAGTCAATCTTAAACCCTGTGTATTAAAGAGAAGCCGTCCCTGTTTCTCATAGAGAGGAGTCAATCTTAAACCCTGTGTATTAAAGAGAAGCCGTCCCTGTTTCTCATAGAGAGGAGTCAATCTTAAACCCTGTGTATTAAAGAGAAGCCGTCCCTGTTTCTCATAGAGAGGCGTCAATCTTAAACCCTGTGTATTAAAGAGAAGCCGTCCCTGTTTCTCATAGAGAGGAGTCAATCTTAAACCCTGTGTATTAAGGAGAAGCCGTCCCTGTTTCTCATAGAGAGGAGTCAATCTTAAACCCTGTGTATTAAAGAGAAGCCGTCGCTGCTTCTGATAGAGAGGAGTCAATCTTAAACCCTGTGTATTAAAGAGAAGCCGTCCCTGTTTCTCATAGAGAGGAGTCAATCTTAAACCCTGTGTATTAAAGAGAAGCCGTCCCTGTTTCTCATAGAGAGGAGTCAATCTTAAACCCTGTGTATTAAAGAGAAGCCGTCCCTGTTTCTCATAAAGAGGAGTCAATCTTAAACCCTGTGTATTAAAGAGAAGCCGTCCCTGTTTCTCATAGTGAGGAGTCAATCTTAAACCCTGTGTATTAAAGAGAAGCCGTCCCTGTTTCTCATAGAGAGGAGTCAATCTTAAACCCTGTGTATTAAAGAGAAGCCATCCCTGCTTCTCATAGAGAGGAGTCAATCTTAAACCCTGTGTATTAAAGAGAAGCCGTCCCTGTTTCTCATAAAGAGGAGTCAATCTTAAACCCTGTGTATTAAAGAGAAGCCGTCCCTGTTTCTCATAGAGAGGAGTCAATCTTAAACCCTGTGTATTAAAGAGAAGCCATCCCTGCTTCTCATAGAGAGGAGTCAATCTTAAACCCTGTGTATTAAGAGAAGCCGTCCCTGTTTCTCATAGAGAGGAGTCAATCTTAAACCCTGTGTATTAAAGAGAAGCCGTCGCTGCTTCTCATAGAGAGGAGTCAATCTTAAACCCTGTGTATTAAGGAGAAGCCGTCCCTGTTTCTCATAGAGAGGAGTCAATCTGAAACCCTGTGTATTAAAGAGAAGCCGTCCCTGTTTCTCATAGAGAGGAGTCAATCTTAAACCCTGTGTATTAAAGAGAAGCCGTCCCTGTTTCTCATAGAGAGGAGTCAATCTTAAACCCTGTGTATTAAAGAGAAGCCGTCCCTGCTTCTCATAGAGAGGAGTCAATCTTAAACCCTGTGTATTAAAGAGAAGCCGTCCCTGTTTCTCATAGAGAGGAGTCAATCTTAAACCCTGTGTATTAAAGAGAAGCCGTCCCTGTTTCTCATAGAGAGGAGTCAATCTTAAACCCTGTGTATTAAAGAGAAGCCGTCCCTGTTTCTCATAGAGAGGAGTCAATCTTAAACCCTGTGTATTAAAGAGAAGCCGTCCCTGTTTCTCATAGAGAGGAGTCAATCTTAAACCCTGTGTATTAAAGAGAAGCCGTCCCTGTTTCTCATAGAGAGGAGTCAATCTTAAACCCTGTGTATTAAAGAGAAGCCGTCCCTGCTTTCTCATAGAGAGGAGTCAATCTTAAAAACCTGTGTATTAAAGAGAAGCCGTCCCTGCTTCTCATAGAGAGGAGTCAATCTTAAACCCTGTGTATTAAAGAGAAGCCGTCCCTGTTTCTCATAGAGAGGAGTCAATCTTAAACCCTGTGTATTAAAGAGAAGCCGTCCCTGTTTCTCATAGAGAGGAGTCAATCTTAAACCCTGTGTATTAAAGAGAAGCCGTCCCTGTTTCTCATAGAGAGGAGTCAATCTTAAACCCTGTGTATTAAAGAGAAGCCGTCCCTGTTTCTCATAGAGAGGAGTCAATCTTAAACCCTGTGTATTAAAGAGAAGCCGTCCCTGTTTCTCATAGAGAGGAGTCAATCTTAAACCCTGTGTATTAAAGAGAAGCCGTCCCTGTTTCTCATAGAGAGGAGTCAATCTTAAACCCTGTGTATTAAAGAGAAGCCGTCCCTGTTTCTCATAGAGAGGAGTCAATCTTAAACCCTGTGTATTAAAGAGAAGCCGTCCCTGTTTCTCATAGAGAGGAGTCAATCTTAAACCCTGTGTATTAAAGAGAAGCCGTCCCTGTTTCTCATAGAGAGGAGTCAATCTTAAACCCTGTGTATTAAAGAGAAGCCGTCCCTGTTTCTCATAGAGAGGAGTCAATCTTAAACCCTGTGTATTAAAGAGAAGCCGTCCCTGCTTCTCATAGAGAGGAGTCAATCTTAAACCCTGTGTATTAAAGAGAAGCCGTCCCTGTTTCTCATAGAGAGGAGTCAATCTTAAACCCTGTGTATTAAAGAGAAGCCGTCCCTGTTTCTCATAGAGAGGAGTCAATCTTAAACCCTGTGTGTTAAAGAGAAGCCGTCCCTGTTTCTCATAGAGAGGAGTCAATCTTAAACCCTGTGTATTAAAGAGAAGCCGTCCCTGTTTCTCATAGAGAGGAGTCAATCTTAAACCCTGTGTATTAAAGAGAAGCCGTCCCTGTTTCTCATAGAGAGGAGTCAATCTTAAACCCTGTGTATTAAAGAGAAGCCGTCCCTGTTTCTCATAGAGAGGAGTCAATCTTAAACCCTGTGTATTAAAGAGAAGCCGTCCCTGTTTCTCATAGAGAGGAGTCAATCTTAAACCCTGTGTATTAAAGAGAAGCCGTCCCTGTTTCTCATAGAGAGGAGTCAATCTTAAACCCTGTGTATTAAAGAGAAGCCGTCCCTGTTTCTCATAGAGAGGAGTCAATCTTAAACCCTGTGTATTAAAGAGAAGCCGTCCCTGTTTCTCATAGAGAGGAGTCAATCTTAAACCCTGTGTATTAAAGAGAAGCCGTCCCTGTTTCTCATAGAGAGGAGTCAATCTTAAACCCTGTGTATTAAAGAGAAGCCGTCCCTGTTTCTCATAGAGAGGAGTCAATCTTAAACCCTGTGTATTAAAGAGAAGCCGTCCCTGTTTCTCATAGAGAGGAGTCAATCTTAAACCCTGTGTATTAAAGAGAAGCCGTCCCTGCTTCTCATAGAGAGGAGTCAATCTTAAACCCTGTGTATTAAAGAGAAGCCGTCCCTGTTTCTCATAGTGAGGAGTCAGTCTTAAACCCTGTGTATTAAAGAGAAGCCGTCCCTGTTTCTCATAGAGAGGAGTCAATCTTAAACCCTGTGTATTAAAGAGAAGCCGTCCCTGTTTCTCATAGTGAGGAGTCAATCTTAAACCCTGTGTATTAAAGAGAAGCCGTCCCTGCTTTTCATAGAGAGGAGTCAATCTTAAACCCTGTGTATTAAAGAGAAGCCGTCCCTGCTTTTCATAGTGAGGAGTCAATCTTAAACCCTGTGTATTAAAGAGAAGCCATCCCTGCTTTTCATAGAGAGGAGTCAATCTTAAACCCTGTGTATTAATGAGAAGCCGTCCCTGTTTCTCATAGAGAGGAGTAAATCTTAAACCCTGTGTATTAAAGAGAAGCCGTCCCTGTTTCTCATAGAGAGGAGTCAATCTTAAACCCTGTGTATTAAAGAGAAGCCGTCCCTGTTTCTCATAGAGAGGAGTCAATCTTAAACCCTGTGTATTAAAGAGAAGCCGTCCCTGTTTCTCATAGAGAGGAGTCAATCTTAAACCCTGTGTATTAAAGAGAAGCCGTCCCTGTTTCTCATAGAGAGGAGTCAATCTTAAACCCTGTGTATTAAAGAGAAGCCGTCCCTGTTTCTCATAAAGAGGAGTCAATCTTAAACCCTGTGTATTAAAGAGAAGCCGTCCCTGTTTCTCATAGAGAGGAGTCAATCTTAAACCCTGTGTATTAAAGAGAAGCCATCCCTGCTTCTCATAGAGAGGAGTCAATCTTAAACCCTGTGTATTAAGGAGAAGCCGTCCCTGTTTCTCATAGAGAGGAGTCAATCTTAAACCCTGTGTATTAAAGAGAAGCCGTCGCTGCTTCTCATAGAGAGGAGTCAATCTTAAACCCTGTGTATTAAGGAGAAGCCGTCCCTGTTTCTCATAGAGAGGAGTCAATCTGAAACCCTGTGTATTAAAGAGAAGCCGTCCCTGTTTCTCATAAAGAGGAGTCAATCTTAAACCCTGTGTATTAAAGAGAAGCCGTCCCTGTTTCTCATAGAGAGGAGTCAATCTTAAACCCTGTGTATTAAAGAGAAGCCGTCCCTGCTTCTCATAGAGAGGAGTCAATCTTAAACCCTGTGTATTAAAGAGAAGCCGTCCCTGTTTCTCATAGAGAGGAGTCAATCTTAAACCCTGTGTATTAAAGAGAAGCCGTCCCTGTTTCTCATAGAGAGGAGTCAATCTTAAACCCTGTGTATTAAAGAGAAGCCGTCCCTGTTTCTCATAGAGAGGAGTCAATCTTAAACCCTGTGTATTAATGAGAAGCCGTCCCTGTTTCTCATAGAGAGGAGTCAATCTTAAACCCTGTGTATTAAAGAGAAGCCGTCCCTGTTTCTCATAGAGAGGAGTCAATCTTAAACCCTGTGTATTAAAGAGAAGCCGTCCCTGCTTCTCATAGAGAGGAGTCAATCTTAAACCCTGTGTATTAAAGAGAAGCCGTCCCTGCTTCTCATAGAGAGGAGTCAATCTTAAACCCTGTGTATTAAAGAGAAGCCGTCCCTGTTTCTCATAGAGAGGAGTCAATCTTAAACCCTGTGTATTAAAGAGAAGCCGTCCCTGTTTCTCATAGAGAGGAGTCAATCTTAAACCCTGTGTATTAAAGAGAAGCCGTCCCTGTTTCTCATAGAGAGGAGTCAATCTTAAACCCTGTGTATTAAAGAGAAGCCGTCCCTGTTTCTCATAGAGAGGAGTCAATCTTAAACCCTGTGTATTAAAGAGAAGCCGTCCCTGTTTCTCATAGAGAGGAGTCAATCTTAAACCCTGTGTATTAAAGAGAAGCCGTCCCTGTTTCTCATAGAGAGGAGTCAATCTTAAACCCTGTGTATTAAAGAGAAGCCGTCCCTGTTTCTCATAGAGAGGAGTCAATCTTAAACCCTGTGTATTAAAGAGAAGCCGTCCCTGTTTCTCATAGAGAGGAGTCAATCTTAAACCCTGTGTATTAAAGAGAGAGGAGTCAATCTTAAACCCTGTGTATTAAAGAGAAGCCGTCCCTGTTTCTCATAGTGAGGAGTCAATCTTAAACCCTGTGTATTAAAGAGAAGCCGTCCCTGCTTCTCATAGAGAGGAGTCAATCTTAAACCCTGTGTATTAAAGAGAAGCCGTCCCTGCTTCTCATAGAGAGGAGTCAATCTTAAACCCTGTGTATTAAAGAGAAGCCGTCCCTGTTTCTCATAGAGAGGAGTCAATCTTAAACCCTGTGTATTAAAGAGAAGCCGTCCCTGTTTCTCATAGAGAGGAGTCAATCTTAAACCCTGTGTATTAAAGAGAAGCCGTCCCTGTTTCTCATAGAGAGGAGTCAATCTTAAACCCTGTGTATTAAAGAGAAGCCGTCCCTGTTTCTCATAGAGAGGAGTCAATCTTAAACCCTGTGTGTTAAAGAGAAGCCGTCCCTGTTTCTCATAGAGAGGAGTCAATCTTAAACCCTGTGTATTAAAGAGAAGCCGTCCCTGTTTCTCATAGAGAGGAGTCAATCTTAAACCCTGTGTATTAAAGAGAAGCCGTCCCTGTTTCTCATAGAGAGGAGTCAATCTTAAACCCTGTGTGTTAAAGAGAAGCCGTCCCTGTTTCTCATAGAGAGGAGTCAATCTTAAACCCTGTGTATTAAAGAGAAGCCGTCCCTGTTTCTCATAGAGAGGAGTCAATCTTAAACCCTGTGTACTAAAGAGAAGCCGTCCCTGTTTCTCATAGAGAGGAGTCAATCTTAAACCCTGTGTATTAAAGAGAAGCCGTCCCTGTTTCTCATAGAGAGGAGTCAATCTTAAACCCTGTGTATTAAAGAGAAGCCGTCCCTGTTTCTCATAGTGAGGAGTCAATCTTAAACCCTGTGTATTAAAGAGAAGCCGTCCCTGTTTCTCATAGAGAGGAGTCAATCTTAAACCCTGTGTATTAAAGAGAAGCCGTCCCTGTTTCTCATAGAGAGGAGTCAATCTTAAACCCTGTGTATTAATGAGAAGCCGTCCCTGTTTCTCATAGAGAGGAGTCAATCTTAAACCCTGTGTATTAATGAGAAGCCGTCCCTGTTTCTCATAGAGAGGAGTCAATCTTAAACCCTGTGTATTAAAGAGAAGCCGTCCCTGCTTCTCATAGAGAGGAGTCAATCTTAAACCCTGTGTATTAAAGAGAAGCCGTCGCTGCTTCTCATAGAGAGGAGTCAATCTTAAACCCTGTGTATTAAAGAGAAGCCGTCCCTGTTTCTCATAGTGAGGAGTCAATCTTAAACCCTGTGTATTAAAGAGAAGCCGTCCCTGTTTCTCATAGTGAGGAGTCAATCTTAAACCCTGTGTATTAAGGAGAAGCCGTCCCTGTTTCTCATAGAGAGGAGTCAATCTTAAACCCTGTGTATTAAAGAGAAGCCGTCCCTGTTTCTCATAGAGAGGAGTCAATCTTAAACCCTGTGTATTAAAGAGAAGCCGTCCCTGTTTCTCATAGAGAGGAGTCAATCTTAAACCCTGTGTATTAAAGAGAAGCCGTCGCTGCTTCTCATAGAGAGGAGTCAATCTTAAACCCTGTGTATTAAAGAGAAGCCGTCCCTGTTTCTCATAGAGAGGAGTCAATCTTAAACCCTGTGTATTAAAGAGAAGCCGTCCCTGCTTCTCATAGAGAGGAGTCAATCTTAAACCCTGTGTATTAAATAGAAGCCGTCCCTGTTTCTCATAGAGAGGAGTCAATCTTAAACCCTGTGTATTAAAGAGAAGCCGTCCCTGCTTCTCATAGAGAGGAGTCAATCTTAAACCCTGTGTATTAAATAGAAGCCGTCCCTGTTTCTCATAGAGAGGAGTCAATCTTAAACCCTGTGTATTAATGAGAAGCCGTCGCTGCTTCTCATAGGGAGGAGTCAATCTTAAACCCTGTGTATTAAATAGAAGCCGTCCCTGTTTCTCATAGAGAGGAGTCAATCTTAAACCCTGTGTATTAAAGAGAAGCCGTCCCTGCTTCTCATAGAGAGGAGTCAATCTTAAACCCTGTGTATTAAAGAGAAGCCGTCCCTGTTTCTCATAGAGAGGAGTCAATCTTAAACCCTGTGTATTAAAGAGAAGCCGTCCCTGTTTCTCATAGAGAGGAGTCAATCTTAAACCCTGTGTATTAAAGAGAAGCCGTCCCTGTTTCTCATAGAGAGGCGTCAATCTTAAACCCTGTGTATTAAAGAGAAGCCGTCCCTGTTTCTCATAGAGAGGAGTCAATCTTAAACCCTGTGTATTAAGGAGAAGCCGTCCCTGTTTCTCATAGAGAGGAGTCAATCTTAAACCCTGTGTATTAAAGAGAAGCCGTCGCTGCTTCTCATAGAGAGGAGTCAATCTTAAACCCTGTGTATTAAGGAGAAGCCGTCCCTGTTTCTCATAGAGAGGAGTCAATCTTAAACCCTGTGTATTAAAGAGAAGCCGTCCCTGTTTCTCATAGAGAGGAGTCAATCTTAAACCCTGTGTATTAAAGAGAAGCCGTCCCTGTTTCTCATAGAGAGGAGTCAATCTTAAACCCTGTGTATTAAAGAGAAGCCGTCCCTGTTTCTCATAAAGAGGAGTCAATCTTAAACCCTGTGTATTAAAGAGAAGCCGTCCCTGCTTCTCATAGAGAGGAGTCAATCTTAAACCCTGTGTATTAAAGAGAAGCCGTCCCTGCTTCTCATAGAGAGGAGTCAATCTTAAACCCTGTGTATTAAAGAGAAGCCGTCCCTGCTTCTCATAGAGAGGAGTCAATCTTAAACCCTGTGTATTAAAGAGAAGCCGTCGCTGCTTCTCATAGAGAGGAGTCAATCTTAAACCCTGTGTATTAAAGAGAAGCCGTCCCTGCTTCTCATAGAGAGGAGTCAATCTTAAACCCTGTGTATTAAGGAGAAGCCGTCCCTGTTTCTCATAGAGAGGAGTCAATCTTAAACCCTGTGTATTAAAGAGAAACCGTCCCTGCTTCTCATAGAGAGGAGTCAATCTTAAACCCTGTGTATTAAAGAGAAACCGTCCCTGCTTCTCATAGAGAGGAGTCAATCTTAAACCCTGTGTATTAAAGAGAAGCCGTCCCTGTTTCTCATAGAGAGGAGTCAATCTTAAACCCTGTGTATTAAAGAGAAGCCGTCCCTGCTTCTCATAGAGAGGAGTCAATCTTAAACCCTGTGTATTAAAGAGAAGTCGTCCCTGTTTCTCATAGAGAGGAGTCAATCTTAAACCCTGTGTATTAAAGAGAAGCCGTCGCTGCTTCTCATAGAGAGGAGTCAATCTTAAACCCTGTGTATTAAATAGAAGCCGTCCCTGCTTCTCATAGAGAGGAGTCAATCTTAAACCCTGTGTATTAAAGAGAAGCCGTCCCTGCTTCTCATAGAGAGGAGTCAATCTTAAACCCTGTGTATTAAAGAGAAGCCGTCCCTGTTTCTCATAGAGAGGAGTCAATCTTAAACCCTGTGTATTAAAGAGAAGCCGTCGCTGCTTCTCATAGAGAGGAGTCAATCTTAAACCCTGTGTATTAAAGAGAAGCCGTCCCTGCTTCTCATAGAGAGGAGTCAATCTTAAACCCTGTGTATTAAAGAGAAGCCGTCCCTGTTTCTCATAGAGAGGAGTCAATCTTAAACCCTGTGTATTAAAGAGAAGCCATCCCTGTTTCTCATAGAGAGGAGTCAATCTTAAACCCTGTGTATTAAAGAGAAGCCGTCCCTGCTTCTCATAGAGAGGAGTCAATCTTAAACCCTGTGTATTAAAGAGAAGCCGTCCCTGTTTCTCATAGAGAGGAGTCAATCTTAAACCCTGTGTATTAATGAGAAGCCGTCCCTGTTTCTCATAGAGAGGAGTCAATCTTAAACCCTGTGTATTAAAGAGAAGCCGTCCCTGTTTCTCATAGAGAGGAGTCAATCTTAAACCCTGTGTATTAAAGAGAAGCCGTCCCTGTTTCTCATAGAGAGGAGTCAATCTTAAACCCTGTGTATTAAGGAGAAGCCGTCCCTGTTTCTCATAGAGAGGAGTCAATCTTAAACCCTGTGTATTAAGGAGAAGCCGTCCCTGTTTCTCATAGAGAGGAGTCAATCTTAAACCCTGTGTATTAAGGAGAAGCCGTCCCTGTTTCTCATAGAGAGGAGTCAATCTTAAACCCTGTGTATTAAAGAGAAGCCGTCCCTGTTTCTCATAGAGAGGAGTCAATCTTAAACCCTGTGTATTAAAGAGAAGCCGTCCCTGTTTCTCATAGAGAGGAGTCAATCTTAAACCCTGTGTATTAAAGAGAAGCCGTCCCTGTTTCTCATAGAGAGGAGTCAATCTTAAACCCTGTGTATTAAAGAGAAGCCGTCGCTGCTTCTCATAGAGAGGAGTCAATCTTAAACCCTGTGTATTAAAGAGAAGCCGTCCCTGTTTCTCATAGAGAGGAGTCAATCTTAAACCCTGTGTATTAAGGAGAAGCCGTCCCTGTTTCTCATAGAGAGGAGTCAATCTTAAACCCTGTGTATTAAAGAGAAGCCGTCCCTGTTTCTCATAGAGAGGAGTCAATCTTAAACCCTGTGTATTAAAGAGAAGCCGTCGCTGCTTCTCATAAAGAGGAGTCAATCTTAAACCCTGTGTATTAAAGAGAAGCCGTCCCTGTTTCTCATAGAGAGGAGTCAATCTTAAACCCTGTGTATTAAAGAGAAGCCGTCCCTGTTTCTCATAGAGAGGAGTCAATCTTAAACCCTGTGTATTAAAGAGAAGCCGTCCCTGCTTCTCATAGAGAGGAGTCAATCTTAAACCCTGTGTATTAAAGAGAAACCGTCCCTGTTTCTCATAGAGAGGAGTCAATCTTAAACCCTGTGTATTAAAGAGAAGCCGTCCCTGTTTCTCATAGAGAGGAGTCAATCTTAAACCCTGTGTATTAAAGAGAAGCCGTCGCTGCTTCTCATAGAGAGGAGTCAATCTTAAACCCTGTGTATTAAGGAGAAGCCGTCCCTGTTTCTCATAGAGAGGAGTCAATCTTAAACCCTGTGTATTAAGGAGAAGCCGTCCCTGTTTCTCATAGAGAGGAGTCAATCTTAAACCCTGCTGGAACTGTTTTTTAAACTCAGTGCTATGCAGACCTTTGCTTTGTTCCACCCTTTCAAATCAATGACATGAATAGCACCGTTTTAAGTCGTAAACCTACAGTTTCCTCAAGAAGGCTTAACATCCAAAGAAATCTGATCTTTTGTTATTTTTTATTCTGTGCTATTTGTGTTTTTTATTAAGGTTTAAATCAAGGCAATCGCGCATTGGATGCCAATAGATCATATACAGTAAAGAAAAATATAATGTCAAGGCTTATAACCAGCATAAGTCAAGATAAATCTACATACCATGTCTATGAGTAAAGCTTTAGTAAACATATTATTTGCCAAGTAAACATGAAACCTGCTTAATAACTTATGAGGCCACTCATGGAGCTCCGATTAACTTACAGGATATAAGGCTATAGCAGGAAATGCAAAGCAAAAGAGGACCACTTTTTGGTCTCACCAGGTGAACCTTGTTTTATGTTTTTTAACCTATATCAATATAAGGTCACTTTTGGACCTTCAAATGCTATCAGAACAAAGTAACAATGAGTTTATATAGCTAAAATCACCAGCCATTATAATGATATGGTTACAAAACATATCTGCATACATTTTCAGATCTAGGTTGAGAGACGTCTAATAATTTGACATGGAGTGGAGTAATAATGGTAAGGCGTGTATGCTAGAGTCACTTTTGGTCCCAGTCCGACCCTGCATCTAATAGTATGACATGGAGTGGAGTAATAATGGTAAGGCGTGTATGCTAGAGTCACTTTTGGTCCCAGTCCGACCCTGCATCTAATAGTATGACATGGAGTGGAGTAATAAAGGTAAGGCGTGTATGCTAGAGTCACTTTTTGTCCCAGTCCGGCCCTGGGTCTAATAGTATGACATGGAGTGGAGTAATAAAGGTAAGGCGTGTATGCTAGAGTCACTTTTTGTCCCAGTCCGGCCCTGGGTCTAATAGTATGACATGGAGTGGAGTAATAAAGGTAAGGCGTGTATGCTAGAGTCACTTTTTGTCCCAGTCCGGCCCTGGGTCTAATAGTATGACATGGAGTGATGTGAGGTAATAAAGGTAAGGCGTGTATGCTAGAGTCACTTTTAGTCCCAGTCCGGCCCTGGGTCTAATAGTATGACATGGAGTGAAGTAATAAAGGTAAGGCGTGTATGCTAGAGTCACTTTTGGTCCCAGTCCGGCCCTGCGTCTAATAGTATGACATGGAGTGGAGTAATAATGGTAAGGCGTGTATGCTAGAGTCACTTTTGGTCCCAGTCCGGCCCTGCGTCTAATAGTATGACATGGAGTAAAGTAATAAAGGTAAGGCGTGTATGCTAAAGTCACTTTTGGTCCCAGTCCGGCCCTGCGTCTAATAGTATGACATGGAGTGATGTGAGGTAATAAAGGTAAGGCGTGTATGCTAGAGTCACTTTTTGTCCCAGTCCGGCCCTGGGTCTAATAGTATGACATGGAGTGGAGTAATAAAGGTAAGGCGTGTATGCTAGAGTCACTTTTAGTCCAATTCCGGCCCTGCGTCTAATAGTATGACATGGAGTGAAGTGGAGTAATAACGGTAAGGCGTGTATGCTAGAGTCACTTTTGGTCCCAGTCCGGCCTTGCGTCTAATAGTATGACATGGAGTGAAGTGGAGTAATAAAGGTAAGGCGTGTATGCTAGAGTAACTTTTGGTCCCAGTCCGGCCCTGCGTCTAATAGTATGACATGGAGTGATGTGAGGTAATAAAGGTAAGGCGTGTATGCTAGAGTCACTTTTTGTCCCAGTCCGGCCCTGGGTCTAATAGTATGACATGGAGTGGAGTAATAAAGGTAAGGCGTGTATGCTAGAGTCACTTTTAGTCCAATTCCGGCCCTGGGTCTAATAGTATGACATGGAGTGGAGTAATAACGGTAAGGCGTGTATGCTAGAGTCACTTTTGGTCCCAGTCCGGCCTTGCGTCTAATAGTATGACATGGAGTGAAGTGGAGTAATAAAGGTAAGGCGTGTATGCTAAAGTCACTTTTGGTCCCAGTCCGGCCTTGCGTCCAATAGTATGACATTGAGTGGGGTAATAAAGGTAAGGCGTGTATGCTAGAGTCACTTTTAGTCCCAGTCCGGCCCTGCGTCTAATAGTATGACATGGAGTGGAGTAATAAAGGTAAGGCGTGTATGCTAAAGTCACTTTTGGTCCCAGTCCGGCCTTGCGTCCAATAGTATGACATTGAGTGGGGTAATAAAGGTAAGGCGTGTATGCTAGAGTCACTTTTAGTCCCAGTCCGGCCCTGCGTCTAATATTATGACATGGAGTGAAGTAATAAAGGTAAGGAGTGTATGCTAGAGTCACTTTTGGTCCCAGTCCGGCCCTGCATCTAATAGTATGACATGGAGTGAAGTGGGGTAATAAAGGTAAGGCGTGTATGCTAAAGTCACTTTTGGTCCCAGTCCGGCCTAGGCCCAATAGTATGACATTGAGTGGGGTAATAAAGGTAAGGCATGTATGCTAGAGTCACTTTTAGTCCCAGTCCGGCCCTGCGTCTAATAGTATGAAATGGAGTGGAGTAATAAAGGTAAGGCGTGTATGCTAGAGTCACTTTTAGTCCAAGTCCGGCCCTGCGTCTAATAGTATGACATGGAGTAAAGTAATAAAGGTAAGGCATGTATGCTAGAGTAACTTTTGGTCCCAGTCCGGCCCTGGGTCTAATAGTATGACATGGAGTGGAGTAATAAAGGTAAGGCGTGTATGCTAGAGTCACTTTTTGTCCCAGTCCGGCCCTGCGTCTAATAGTATGACATGAAGTGAAGTGGAGCAATAACGGTAAGGCGTGTATGCTAGAGTCACTTTTAGTCCCAGTCCGGGCCTGCGTCTCATAGTATGACATGGAGTGGAGTAATAAAGGTAAGGCGTGTATGCTAGAGTCACTTTTAGTCCCAGTCCGGGCCTGCGTCTCATAGTATGACATGGAGTGGAGTAATAAAGGTAAGGCGTGTATGCTAGAGTCACTTTTGGTCCCAGTCCGGCCCTGCGTCTAATAGTATGACATGGAGTGAAGTAATAAAGGTAAGGCGTGTATGCTAGAGTCACTTTTTGTCCCAGTCCGGCCCTGGGTCTAATAGTATGACATGGAGTGGAGTAATAAAGGTAAGGCGTGTATGCTAGAGTCACTTTTGGTCCCAGTCCGGCCTTGCGTCTAATAGTATGACATGGAGTGAAGTGGAGTAATAAAGGTAAGGCGTGGATGCTAGAGTCACTTTTAGTCAAAGTCCGGCCCTGCGTCTAATAGTATGACATGGAGTAAAGTAATAAAGGTAAGGCGTGTATGCTAGAGTAACTTTTGGTCCCAGTCCGGCCCTGCGTCTAATAGTATGACATGGAGTAAAGTAATAAAGGTAAGGCGTGTATGCTAGAGTAACTTTTGGTCCCAGTCCGGCCCTGGGTCTAATAGTATGACATGGAGTGGAGTAATAAAGGTAAGGCGTGTATGCTAGAGTCACTTTTTGTCCCAGTCCGGCCCTGCGTCTAATAGTATGACATGAAGTGAAGTGGAGCAATAACGGTAAGGCGTGTATGCTAGAGTCACTTTTAGTCCAAGTCCGGCCCTGCGTCTAATAGTATGACATGGAGTGAAGTGGAGCAATAACGGTAAGGCGTGTATGCTAGAGTCACTTTTAGTCCCAGTCCGGGCCTGCGTCTCATAGTATGACATGGAGTGGAGTAATAAAGGTAAGGCGTGTATGCTAGAGTCACTTTTGGTCCCAGTCCGGCCCTGCGTCTAATAGTATGACATGGAGTGAAGTAATAAAGGTAAGGCGTGTATGCTAGAGTCACTTTTTGTCCCAGTCCGGCCCTGGGTCTAATAGTATGACATGGAGTGGAGTAATAAAGGTAAGGCGTGTATGCTAGAGTCACTTTTGGTCCCAGTCCGGCCTTGCGTCTAATAGTATGACATGGAGTGAAGTGGAGTAATAAAGGTAAGGCGTGGATGCTAAAGTCACTTTTGGTCCCAGTCCGGCCCTGCGTCCAATAGTATGACATTGAGTGGGGTAATAAAGGTAAGGCGTGTATGCTAGAGTCACTTTTAGTCCCAGTCCGGCCCTGCGTCTAATAGTATGACATGGAGTGGAGTAAGAAAGGTAAGGCGTGTATGCTAGAGTTACTTTTAGTCCCAGTCCGGCCCTGCGTCTCATAGTATAACATGGAGTGGAGTAATAAAGGTAAGGCGTGTATGCTAGAGTCACTTTTGGTCCCAGTCCGGCCCTGCGTCTAATAGTATGACATGGAGTGGAGTAATAAAGGTAAGGCGTGTATGCTAGAGTCACTTTTGGTCCCAGTCCAGCCCTGCGTCTAATAGTATGACATGGAGTGAAGTGGGGTAATAAAGGTAAGGTGTGTATGCTAAAGTCACTTTTGGTCCCAGTCCGGCCTAGGTCCAATAGTATGACATTGAGTGGGGTAATAAAGGTAAGGCATGTATGCTAGAGTCACTTTTAGTCCCAGTCCGGCCCTGCGGCTAATAGTATGACATGGAGTGGAGTAATAAAGGTAAGGCATGTATGCTAGAGTCACTTTTAGTCCAAGTCCGGCCCTGCGTCTAATAGTATGACATGGAGTAAAGTAATAAAGGTAAGGCGTGTATGCTAGAGTAACTTTTGGTCCCAGTCCGGCCCTGCGTCTAATAGTATGACATGGAGTGACGTGAGGTAATAAAGGTAAGGCGTGTATGCTAGAGTCACTTTTAGTCCAAGTCCGGCCCTGCATCTAATAGTATGACATGGAGTGAAGTGGAGTAATAACGGTAAGGCGTGTCAGCTAGAGTCACTTTTGGTCCCAGTCCGGCCTTGCGTCTAATAGTATGACATGGAGTGAAGTGGAGTAATAAAGGTAAGGCGTGTATGCTAGAGTCACTTTTAGTCCAAGTCCGGCCCTGCATCTAATAGTATGACATGGAGTGAAGTGGAGTAATAACGGTAAGGCGTGTCAGCTAGAGTCACTTTTGGTCCCAGTCCGGCCCTGCGTCCAATAGTATGACATTGAGTGGGGTAATAAAGGTAAGGCGTGTATGCTAGAGTCACTTTTAGTCCCAGTCCGGCCCTGCGTCTAATAGTATGACATGGAGTGGAGTAATAAAGGTAAGGCGTGTATGCTAGAGTCACTTTTAGTCCCAGTCCGGCCCTGCGTCTAATAGTATGACATGGAGTGGAGTAATAAAGGTAAGGCATGTATGCTAGAGTCACTTTTAGTCCCAATCCGGCCCTGCGTCTCATAGTATGATATGGAGTGGAGTAATAAAGGTAAGGCGTGTATGCTAGAGTCACTTTTAGTCCAAGTCCGACCCTGCGTCTAATAGTATGACATGGAGTAAAGTAATAAAGGTAAGGCGTGTATGCTAGAGTCACTTTTGGTCCCAGTCCGGCCCTGCGTCTAATAGTATGACATGGAGTGATGTGAGGTAATAAAGGTAAGGCGTGTATGCTAAAGTCACTTTTGGTCCCAGTCCGGCCCTGCATCTAATAGTATGACATGGAGTGGAGTAATAAAGGTAAGGCGTGTATGCTAGAGTCACTTTTAGTCCCAGTCCGGCCCTGCGTCTAATAGTATGACATGGAGTGGAGTAATAAAGGTAAGGCGTGTATGCTAGAGTCACTTTTAGTCCCAGTCCGGCCCTGCGTCTAATAGTATGACATGGAGTGGAGTAATAAAGGTAAGGCATGTATGCTAGAGTCACTTTTAGTCCCAGTCCGGCCCTGCATCTAATAGTATGACATGGAGTGGAGTAATAAAGGTAAGGCGTGTATGCTAAAGTCACTTTTGGTCCCAGTCCGGCCCTGCATCTAATAGTATGACATGGAGTGGAGTAATAAAGGTAAGGCGTGTATGCTAAAGTCACTTTTGGTCCCAGTCCGGCCCTGCGTCTAATAGTATGACATGGAGTGGAGTAATAATGGTAAGGCGTGTATGCTAGAGTCACTTTTAGTCCCAGTCCGGCCCTGCGTCTAATAGTATGACATGGAGTGGAGTAATAAAGGTAAGGCATGTATGCTAGAGTCACTTTTAGTCCCAATCCGGCCCTGCGTCTCATAGTATGATATGAAGTGGAGTAATAAAGGTAAGGCGTGTATGCTAGAGTCACTTTTAGTCCAAGTCCGACCCTGCGTCTAATAGTATGACATGGAGTAAAGTAATAAAGGTAAGGCGTGTATGCTAGAGTCACTTTTGGTCCCAGTCCGGCCCTGCGTCTAATAGTATGACATGGAGTGATGTGAGGTAATAAAGGTAAGGCGTGTATGCTAAAGTCACTTTTGGTCCCAGTCCGGCCCTGCATCTAATAGTATGACATGGAGTGGAGTAATAAAGGTAAGGCGTGTATGCTAGAGTCACTTTTAATCCAAGTCCGGCCCTGCATCTAATAGTATGACATGGAGTGAAGTGGGGTAATAAAGGTAAGGCGTGTATGCTAGAGTCACTTTTGGTCCCAGTCCGGCCCTACGTCTCTGCATGAGATAATAATAATCTGGGAGGTCTCCTAATACAGGATTCATGAGTCCCCAGATTGATTGGAGTGTCAACACACTAAGGTTATATGCTCAACCATCTACCTGATCTGTCTCTGGAACTAAGAGGACATGAGCCTGCGTATATTACTTGTGGCATATAGATTACATAACTCTAAACCACCCATGTACCGGAGGGCCGCTAGTATACAAAATGGTGTAAAGTTTTAATATTATCTCGTCTACAGTCTAATTGATTGGTTATTGGTTTATTTTCCAGTCTTTTATATTACACAGTTCAGCGCACACCACTGTCTCAGCCGCTGACAGTGAGGCAGCATGATGGCAAAACCTTAAAAACTATCTTCAGGAATAAGGGCGTATTAGGCTAGAGAAAGTGTTTAGGGTGTTAGATAGAAACAGAGAAGTATAATCTCATCATACCCCGGATACCTTAGGGCAGCTGTAATAAAAGATATGAGGAACTAAGGCTAAAATGCTAGGATATTATATGATTTGGCACCTTAACTCAGTTTGCTTATATAGTTCTCTATGGGTACTCAGCAGCTATTTAAACACTCTGTATACTACATATAGTGCTGTAAGTGCTACTTGGATATCTAGAAATGTATGGCACTATTGGGTTACCTATATATAATTTAAATAAACAGAAAGATTAAGCAGCAATGTAAGCCTAGAGAATAGAATGTATTCTGAGTTAGATCATAGGCAAATACAGTTCAATGATATTAGAGCGTAACATGTCATTTAGATTCAAGGTAACTCTCCTGAATATGCCGGCTCACTTATAAAAGGATATTAAACAGCTGATATATGCACTTAACTATCGGCATAAGTAACTAACAATCTGAATTATCCAATAAAGCATAAAACGTTGTGTGTTGCCGCCTATCATATAGATTTAGTGCAGCTTAAAACATCTAGGGATCACAGCAAATATAGCTGAGACAGTTAATATGTGTGCCTTATACCCCTGACATTGAGAAATAGGGAAACAGTATAAAAACTAAAGGGTTAGGCATGGGATAGAAATATATATTTTATATTGATGTCTCAAAGTCCCCTAGGCATAATAATTTGCAAGGCTGTTAAAGATAAACAATATAAGAGTGTCTCTGTTTTAACATACCAACTTGCCAAATGTTCTCTCTGCTTTCTATCATGTAAGGGGAACATTAGTCTTTAGCCTACTTCAAGTCTCAAGGACCGAGGGGCCCTAATTAGGGCATGAAGTTCTAGGTGGTAATGCTGCCATATCCATCTGTTGGTCTATTGCTTATACGCCTCCAGTTCTTTGGAATATCTCTGGCAGTATCTGGAGTCGGGAGTGGGTAAGTATTGCCAGCCGCGGCAGTAGGATTGAGAAAAAACAGGTTTGTAGATCCAGCGTAGACCCCGCTTCTCGCCATAGATGGGTCTTCCTTTTGTTGCTCCAAATTTGATTGGCCCTCCTTCCATGTGCGGCCCGCATAGCTCCATAGGCTAGGTGCAATTCTGTATCGATCGGGCCAGTCACATGTGGCATGAAGCTATTACCACTGTCCTTCATTGCAGGTTGGGCATTTTCTATGTATCGTGAATTGAGGAGTAGACTACTTAACTCTGCCTTTAAATTCGAGTAGTGGTTTTCTATGAGCTGCGTCATTTCTTCTTCCCATTTAATTAAAGCGTCCATATTTAGGGAAGGTTTAGGTTGATCCTCCACGGTAACACTTCTATTTCTTGTGTCTGATGTATCGATAGATGGATGGTGAAATGCAGTCTACTTAGGGCTGCTTACCCCGATAGGGAGGTTGCTGAGTCCCTGTAGAGAGGCCGCCGCCCAAGGTTTCCACGGTCTAGATCTGCGTCTAGCGTTCATAGACTCTGCAAAATGTTTAATCGTTCGGTGCTATGTGTCTCACACTACTCCAGGATGAGACTGGTAGCTATAGATGTTGCAGAATAGCAGCAATAATCGGCGGACTAGGTGCATCACAATAGGAGCTACAGATACTGCGACCATTCATGACCGCCGCCTATACACGCCACTGTTAAATACACTTTTGCTGCCCTTTTAAGGGCTATTTGTAATTAAGTTTAGGGTAGGGAATTTTATTATTTTGAGGGGCTTTTTTATTTTATTAGGGGGCTTAGATTAGGTGTAATTAGTTTAAACTTCTTGTAATTTTTTTTATTTTCTGTAATTTAGAGGTGTTTTTTTGTACTTTAGTTATTTTTAGTTAATTTTATTTAATGTTAGGTAATTGTAGTTAATTAATTTAATTTATTTAATGATAGTGTAGTGTTTATTTAATGATAGTGTAGGTGTAATTGTAACTTAGGTTAGGATTTATTTTACAGGTAATTTTGTGATTATTTTAGCTAGGTAGCTATTAAATAGTTAATAACTATTTAATAGCTATTGTACCTAGTTAAAATAAATACAAAGTTGCCTGTAAAATAAAAATAAACCCTAAGCTAGATACAATGTAACTAATAGTTATATTGTAGCTATCTTAGGGTTTATTTTATAGGTAAGTATTTCGTTTTAAATAGGATTAATTTATTTAATTATAGGAATATTTATTTAGATTAATTTAAATAATATTTAAGTTAGGGGGTGTTAGGGTTAGGGTTAGACTTAGGTTTAGGGGTTAATTCATTTAATATAGTGGCGGCGGTGTAGGGGGGGTAGATTAGGGGTTAATTAATGTAATGTAGATGGCGGAGGGCTCCAGGTGCGGCGGTTTAGGGGTTGAACAATTAATTTATTTGCGGCGGGGTCCGGGATCGGCAGGATAGGGGTTAATAACTTTATGTAGGTGGCGGCTGTATAGGCGGCGTAAGATTAGGGGTTAATAGGTATAATGTAGGTGGCGGCGGGGTCTGGGAGCGGCAGTTTAGGGGTTAATATATTTATTATAGTGGCGGCGGGGTCCGGGAGCGGCGGTTTAGGGGTTAATATATTTATTATAGTTGCGGCGGGGTCCAGGAGCGGGCGGTTTAGGGGTTAATAAGTTTATTTAGGTGCGGGGGCTCCGGGAGCGTCGGTTTAGGGGGTATAACTGTATAGTATAGTGTGGGTGCTTAGTGACAGGCTAGCAAGTAAGCTGCGAATAAGCCGATGAGCAGCAAGATCGATGACTGTTAGTTAACAACAGTCCGCTGCTCATCGCACCGTACTTGGTGCGCAGCTTTTTGACAGCTTTCTTGATAAATTTGGCAAACGTATTCAGGTCCGCAGCGGCAATGTTAGGTGAGCTTAGACGAGCGTATTGGGGCCGGCGAATGCAGGTAAGTAGACAGGTTGATATCTAGAGGCCCATATGTCACCATCTGAATGAAAAGGGACGCTATGGTAGGAGACCCGGGAGCACCCCACTGCTGACACTGAAACATAAAAAAGCCAGATTGGAGTTTGCCAAAACTTACCTGAGGAAGCCAAAATCCTTTTGGGTGAATGTGCTGTGGACAGATGAAACAAAATTACAGCTTAATGCTAAAGCCCATCATTCTTCTGTTTTCCGAAAAAGAAATGAGGCTTTTAAAGAAAAGATTACAGTCCCTACATTTAAACATGGTGGAGGTTCACTGATGTTTTGGGGTTGCTTTGCTGCTTTATGCACTGGATGTCTTGACTGTGTGCATGGCATTATTAAATTTGAAGACTACCAAAGAAATTTGTGGTGAAATGTAGAGCCCAGTGTTAGAATGTTGGGTCTCCGTCAGAGGTCATGGGTCTTACAGCAGGACAATGACCCAAAACACAAATCAAAAAGCACCCAGAAATGTTTCAAGACAAAGCACTGGAGAATACTGAACTGGCCAGCAATGAGTCCAGATCTCAATCCCATAGAGCACCTGTGGAGAGATCTCAAAACAGCAGTTGGGTAAAGGAACCCTTCCAATCTGAGAGACCTGGAGCACATGGTGAAAGAAGAGTGGTCCAAAATTCCAGTAGAGAGGTGTAAGAAACTCATTGATGGTTACAGGAAGTGATTAATTTCAGTTATTTTTTCCAAGGATGTGCTACCAAATATTAGCACATTAGTAACATTTTACTTCAGGTCTTAAACTGCACACAAGCACAAACATAACTTTTAACATAACTGATGTTAAGCTTAGTTGCGCTATCCATTGAAAGTATAGGGGCGCTAAAGGGCTATTGTAATACTGCAATACCATGGACTTGTAGTACCAGATTGTGTGCTAATCTTAGTGTTGTCCAGTGATATTGATAGTGCACCCTGCTCTATTAATAGCACTTCAGTTGTAATCTAGGGCGTAATGTTTATAACTCAATAATCACCATTCCAGCTTAGTATCTTCTTACATTCTCTTCCAACTGCATGAACTCTAGTGTCCTCTCCTACTACACAATCGTGTTTGGTTAACTCATTAACAGATCACAATTACAGTGGGAAGAACCCCTGACAAAATTGAGGACCCCATATCTTCTGATTAAGAAGCTCAGCATCAAAAGGTCTTTTGCTAAATCTGTTTGACTTGCTATCTTTTAATCAGTTCTCTGAGGAAGACCCCAGGCAGTCCTTTTTAACAGAAATAAAAACATGACAATTTTCTATCCAGGATAACAATCATAAATATTAATCTGCTTCATGGGATTGGAGAGCTCTTGGACAGATTTTAAAAGCCTGAATCATCTTAGAAATGTGCCATTTTGACAAATCATCAGATGATGCCTTCACCAGGATATTGTGCCAATAAAATGTCCCTGAGACCCACTGACATATGAAAATAAAGTATTGCAAATTACATATAAGGAACCTAAGGTTTTGTTAACTGTTTTCATGTTATAATGGACTGTTATATGAAGGGTGTTTTTTCCCCATCTTTAATCAGTTTATTTAGTAATGCTTGGAAGATGCTGTTGTTATGCTGGTATCGTTCACAGTTGAACTCGTTCTATGGTGTGAGAAGTTAACAAGAAGCTCAGTAGATAATTATAGAGCTGCAGCGCGTGGTTGTGATGGGGGTGAGTGCAAATCGTTGTGTTATTTGATGTTGGAGCAAGTTTTTTCAGTAATATATTAGTTTCAGGAACACGTTTTATGGAATCCAGGTCATCATTATATTTAGTCAGGAAGAAACTTATTTATATAATTATAAATCTGTTTTTATATTATAGGTAGTGGTGTTTTTCCATGTCAGGAAATATCCTTAAATGGTATATTTGGTATCTTGATGTGACTGATGCATGGCAACATACTGACATTGTAACAATAAGGGAGAAAGTAAACCTTTAGGTAAAACTCTCACAGGGAAAAAACAACAATGTTATTAAAATGTGCATTAATCCCTTAAGAGAAGATTTTATCATTTCAGATTTATCTGAATGTAAAAGATGACATCTGGGAATAACCTCACAATCTGTATTATTGGCACGGTTCTCTTGGTAAGTACAGTCCCACATCTGCATTGTTGACCAGAGTGTGCAGATTAGAATTAAATTGCTTGCTCGATCTTACAGCAGCCCCCTGAGATTATGCTTTGTGCCTGTAATGTAAAGTGGCTCTTTGCTGAGGACGATGCATTAGAAAAAAGCAATACATTGATTGTGTTAATGATTGGCTCATGACTTCAAGGAAATTTAGCACTGCACATTTAAACCTTTTAGCTAACACAGAGGTCAAGGACACCCTGTGACAACCTTTGTATTAAATAAATTTGCCCATTTTTAAGACATAGCGCAGATCAATATAAATTCATGTAACTTTCATCACATGCTACAGCTTAGCATATTCACATAAGTAAATAGGAATATATCAAATACTGTACAAAATAAAGTACATGTTTAATCCTGTTAGGGAATATTGTTTGCACTTATTTTAAGACTTCAGAATATTAAGTGTAAAATAATTATTCTATAAACCAAATATAGGCTAAATCCTGAGTCACTAAAACGCAGCTGGTATGAAAGAAATGAAGTGTCAGTGAATTTTGATAGTAAACACTATTATCTGTTAACCAATCATTGTTGACTGAACAAATAGGAGGAACCGAGAAATTTGTGAGGAACAGGACTGTAAGGGACCTTGTTATTGCAGTACAGAAGAGGCTGAGAAAAGACTCCGCTAGGGCAGTGATTACAGAAGCGGCTTCCTGGGGCTATTTAGGGTGAGGTTGTAATGAGGGTTTTTTTTGGGTGTCTTTTATAGCATGTGGGTGAGCAAGTTTTTACACCTGATCCATGAAGATTAGTGGGTCCTTTAGTTGCTGGTGGCCTTTCTATGGGGGTATTGCTGTAGGAAGTTGTCCGGTAGGTGGAAAGTTGCTTGGGGGGAGATATATGCAATGTAACAGAGCTGACACGTATTTGTGAGACCATGTTGATATGGGATAGGGTTAATAATAATCTGCCGTCCGCCCACATCGCCCCCACTATACTAAAGTTATTAAGCCCTACACCGCCGCCACTATAATAAATCTATTAACCCCTAAACCGAAAACCCCACACAACGAAATATAATAAATTAAACTATTAACCCCTAAACCAAAAGCCCCCCACATCGCAATAAACTAATTTAAACTAGTAACCCATAAATCTGACCCTACTGTAACCCTAACCCTATAATAAATCTATTAACCCCTAAACCGAAAACCCCACACAACGAAATATAATAAATTAAACTATTAACCCCTAAACCAAAAGCCCCCCACATCGCAATAAACTAATTTAAACTAGTAACCCATTAAATCTGACCCTACTGTAACCCTAACCCTATAATAAATCTATTAACCCCTAAACCGAAAACCCCACACAACGAAATATAATAAATTAAACTATTAACCCCTAAACCAAAAGCCCCCCACATCGCAATAAACTAATTTAAACTAGTAACCCATAAATCTAACCCTACTGTAACCCTAACCCTAACTTTAACATAATTAAAATAGAGCTAAATTAAACTTACAATTATTAACTAAATATACCTATTAACCCCTAAACCTCCAGCCCCCCACATCGCAACAACCTAAATGAAACTATATTAACCCCTAAACCTAACAGCAACCCTAACGTAACCCTAACCCTAACACCCCCTAACTTTAACATAATTAAAATAGAGCTAAATTAAACTTACAATTATTAACTAAATAATACCTATTTAAAACTAAATACAAACTTACCTATGAAATAAAACCTAAGCTAGCTACAGTTTATAACTAATAGTTATATTGTAGCTAGCTTAGGTTTTATTTTTATTTCACAGGTAAGTTTGCATTTATTTTAACTAGGTAGACTAGTTAGGAAATAGTTATTAACTACTCACTAACAACCTAGTTAAAATAAATACAAAATTACCTGTAAAATAAAACTTAACCTAAGTTACACTAACACCTAACATTACAAAAAATAAAAAACACTAAAATTACAAAAAATAAAAAAACCTAACATTACAAAAAATAACAAACGAAATGATACAAAACAATAAAAATTATTCCTATTCTAATACCCTTTAAAAAAAAAAAAAAATCCAAAATAAAAAAAGCCTAATCTAAAATAAACTACCAAGGGCCCTTAAAATGGCCTTTTGGGGGCATTTAAAAGGGCCTTTTGTAGGGCATTGCCCTAAGTTAAACAGCTCTTTTGCTACAAAAACACACACCCCTAACCGTATACAAATCCCACCCCCTAAACTACCAAGGGACCTTAAAAGGGCTTTTTGGGGGCCCTTAAAGGGGCCTTTTGTAGGGCATTACCCTAAAGATAATAGCTCTTTTCCTACAAAAGAAAAACAAACACCCCCTAAAAAATTACATTACACAAAATAACAAGCAAATTATCAAAAATAATAAAAATTATTCCAATTCTAATACCCATTAAAAGAAAAACACCCCAAAATAAAAAACTAATCTAACCCAATAGAGTGAGAGCTGCTTAAATCCTGATGACTGTCCAAATCAGCCAATAGGATTTAAGCAGCTCTCATTCTATTGGCTGATTCATCATCCAATAGAAATAGAGCTGCTTGAATCCTATTGGCTGATTTGAACAGCCAATAGGATTTTAGCAGCTCTAATTCCTATTGACTGATTCAAATTTTTCAGCCAATAGGAATGCAAGGGACTCCATCTTGGATTGCGTACCTTGCATTGAAGATTCAGTGTACAGTGGCGTCCGTATGAAGAGGATGCTCCGCTCCGGATGTCTTCAGGATAGACTCACTCCATGCCACCAGGATCAAGATAGAAGATGCCGCCTGGATGAAGATTAAAGAGGCCGTCTGGATGAAGACTTCTCGTCGCTTGGATGAGGACTTCTCCCCCGGATGAAGATTGAAGAGGCTGCCTGGATGAAGTCTTCTCACGGTCTGGATAAGGACTTCTTTGCCAGGATGAAGATTGTTCAAGTGGGACTTCAAAAACTGTAAGTGTATCGTCTTGGGGTTAGTGTTAGGTTTTTAAGGTTTTTTTTGGGTGGGTTTTATTTTTAGATTAGGGTTTGGGCAGTAAAAGAGCTAAATGCCCTTTTAAGGGCAATTCCTATACAAATGCCTTTTTCAGGGCAATGGGGGGCTTAGGTTATTTACATAGTTTTTTTTATTTTGTGAGTTTGGGGGGGGGCAGGTTTGTAATCTTAGTGGGTATTTGTATTTTTTTTCTTCACAAAAAGCGCTGATATCTTTAGGGCAATGCCCTACAAAAGGCCCATTAAGAGCCATTGGTAGTTTATTCTAGATTAGGTCTTTTATTTTGGGGTGTTTTTTTTAATGGGTATTAGAAAAGGAATAATTTTTATTATTTTGGATAATTTGTTTGTTATTTTTTGTAATGTATTTTTTTAGGGTTAGGGTTTGTTTTTCTTTTGTAGGAAAATAGCTATTATCTTTAGGGCAATGCCGTATAAAAGGCCCTTGGTAGTTTGGGGTTACTGTTAGGGGTTTTTTTTGTAGCAAAAGAGCTGTTTAACTTAGGTCAATGCCCTACAAAAGGCTCTTGGGCCTCCCAAAGGCCCTTTTAAGGGCCCTTGGTAGTTTGGGGGGGGGGTTGTATATTGTTAGGGTTTTTGTTTGTTGTTGCAAAAGTGCTGTTTAACTTAGGGCAATGCCCTACAAAAGACTCTTTTAAGGGCACCCAAAAGGCCCTTTAAGGGCCCTTGGTAGTTTATTTTAGATTAGGCTATTTTATTTTGGGGTGGGTTGTTTTTTTTTAATGGGTATTAAAATAGAAATATTTTTTATTATTTTGCATAATTTTGTGTTTTATTGTAATGGTAGTTTTTTTTTATTTTTTGTAATGGTAGGTTTTTTATTTTATGTTATGGTAGGTTTTTTTATTTTTTGTAATGGTAGGTATTTTTATTTTTTGTAATGGTAGGTTTTTTTATTTTTTGTAATGGTAGGTTTTTTATTTTTTGTAATGGTAGGTTTTTTTATTTTTTGTAATGGTAGGTTTTTTATTTTATGTAATGGTAGGTTTTTTATTTTTTGTAATGGTAGGTATTTTTATTTTTTGTAATGGTAGGTTTTTTATTTTATGTAATAGTAGGTTTTTTATTTTATGTAATGGTAGGTTTTTTTATTTTTTGTAATGGTAGGTTTTTTTTATTTTATGTAATGGTAGTTTTTTTTAATTTTATGTAATGGTAGGTTTTTTATTTTATGTAATGGTAGGTTTTTTTATTTTTTGTAATGGTAGGTTTTTTTTATTTTATGTAATGGTAGTTTTTTTTATTTTATGGAATGGTAGGTTTTTTATTTTATGTAATGGTAGATTTTTTATTTTATGTAATGGTAGGTTTTTTTATTTTTTGTAATGGTAGGTATTTTTATTTTTTGTAATGGTAGTTTTTTTATTTTTTGTAATGGTAGGTTTTTTATTTTTTGTAATGGTAGTTTTTTTATTTTTTGTAATGGTAGGTTTTTTATTTTTTGTAATGGTAGTTTTTTATTTTTTGTAATGGTAGGTTTTTTATTTTTTGTAATGGTAGGTTTTTTATTTTTTGTAATGGTAGGTTTTAGTGTAAGGTAGCTTACGTTTTACTTGACAGGTAAGTTTGTATTTATATTAACTAGGTATTTATTGTATTTATTTTAACTACCTAGTTAAAATAAATACAAACTTACCAGTGAAATAAAAATAAAGCCTAAGATAGCTACAATGTAACTATTAGTTATATTGTAGCTACCTTAGGTTTTATTTCACAGGTAAGTTTGTATTTAGTTTTAAATAGGTATTATTTAGTTAATAATTGTAAATTTAATTTAGATCTATTTTAATTATGTTAAAGTTAGGGGGTGTTAGGGTTAGGGTTACGTTAGGGTTAGGGTTACGTTAGGGTTAGGGGTTAATAGTTTAATTTAGATTGTTGCAATGCGGGGGCTGGCGATTTAAGGGTTAATAGGTTTATTTAATGGTAGTGATGTGGGAGGCCAGAGGTTTAGGGGTTAATAGCTTTATTTAGTTGCAGCGATGTTGGGGAGCGGCGGAATAGGGGTTAATAGATTTATTATAGTGGCAGGGATGTTGGGGTGCAGCGAAATAGGGGTTAATAACTTTAGTATAGTGGCAGCGATATCAGGAGTGTCAGATTAGGGGTTAATATCTTTATTTAGGTGGCAGCGATATCGGGAGCGGCAGATTGGGGTTAATAACTGTAGGCAGGTTTCAGCGATGTCAGGGGCAGCAGATTAGGGGTGTTTAGACTAAGGGTTTATTAGTTATATTGTAGCTAGCTTAGGTTTTATTTTACAGGTAAGTTTGTATTAAGTTTTACAAAGGTGTTAATCAATAATTGTAAACTTAATTTAGATCTATTTTAATTATGTTAAAGTTAGTGGGTGTTGGGGTTAGGGTTACGTTAGGGTTAGGTTTAGGGGTAGGGTTAGGTTTAGGGGTTAATAGTTTAATTTAGGTTGTTGCGATGTGGGGGGCTGGCAGTTTAGGGGTTAAAAGGTTTATTTAGTGGTAGTAATGTGGGAGGCCAGAGGTTTAGGGGTTAATAACTTTATTTAGTTGGGGAGCGGCGGAATAGGGGTTAATAACTTTAATATAGTTGCGGCGATGTTGGGGTGTGGGGGAATAGGGGTTAATAACTTTAGTATAGTGGCGGCGATATCGGGAGTGTCAGATTAGGGGTTAATACCTTTATTTAGGTGGCAGCGATATCTGGAGCGGCAGATTAAGGGTTAATAACTGTAGGCATGAGTCAGGGGGCAGCAGATTAGGGGTGTTTTGACGGGTTTATGTTAGGGTGCTAGGTTTAAATGTTAGTTCTTTTTCCCCATAGACATAAATGGGGCTGCGTAACGGAACTTTTCTTTCCGCGATTGCAGGTGTTAGGTTTCTTTCTGACCCGCTCTTCCCATTGATGTCTGTGGGGAAAGCTTGCACAAGCACGTCAAACACAGCGCTTGTTTTTGGTGCGGTATGGAGCTCAACGCAGCCATATCGCCCGCACAAGCCTAGTTTTTTAAAACTTGTAATGGCAGCGCTATAGAGGGTTAAATAACGCCACTTTTGTTGCATTCGTTATTTTCCCTATAGCGTTCAAAACTCATAATCCATCTGAAAGAGAGTATATACATAAAAGGACACTATAAAGAACAGCATCAGTTTTCTTTAACTAAAGAAAGTTCTAAAAGAATTACATATGGAAAACATAGACAGACAATACAGATCCATGTGATTTACAAACAACAATCACAGCCCCACAGAAGCGTTTATTTTAGTTGCACAACAGCTCAGTTTACTAAAAAAACAACAGCTCAGTTTTGCGATTATTTAAGAATGTCTTCAATGCGATGATAAAATGAATAGTGCACGATACAAATCGTATACCTGAGGAATGAAACTGTTAGTTTAATTCCCTTTAAATTGTAGAGCATTAACTGGAACCTTCTGTGTTGTAAATTATAAGGGGTAGAGCAGTAATGTTGCATGAAGATTGAGAAGCTTTATAGGGCCACATTGGAACTCATGACTTGGGATGAACAAGTGTTCTTCCATATGCACAGCTATTCTGCTCTATTTTATTATTTCACTCTTCTCATTGTTCCAGAAACACTTTTCAGCAGAACTATCAAGTACGCAGGTTACGAGGGTATTAGCAAAGCCTCATATTCTTCATAGCTTCACCTCAAAGAACTCAATGTAAATTGCACACAATATTCATAAAATATTAAGATTATGAGTGGTCCACTAACAGTTACATACAAGTGAAAAGGGGTTTCACGCTCATATTACTAGTTGACAGTAAATGTGAACGTGTGAGTGCACTCATGATTTATGCTAGAATGATTACCGCGTCCTCAGAGCTCTGGTTAAATGTTTCACGAAACAAAAAGGTGTCACAAAGCACATTATAAGTATATTTAAAAGTACACGCATAAGAACACTGTCCAATAAAAATGAATCCTATAATATAAAAAGCCAAGTGTGTTTGTCTGAAGCTGTCATGCGCAGTAGAGACAGCACGAGGACAAACACACCTGGCCTTAGAGTCCCTACCTGATCCGGTGCGGGCAGAAGTGGGCGGGGGCCGGGCGTGAAGGGGGCGGGGCCGATCATGAAGGGGGCTGATGTTATGGGGGTGGGGCCGGGCATGATGGAGGCGGGGCTGGGTACGACGGGGGCGGGGCCGGGTGCGGTCATGCATGCAAGATAGAGGGGAGAGAGATAGAGAGGGGGAGAGATAGAAAGAGGGGGAGAGAACAAAATAGATGGGATAGAGATAAAGATAGGATAAGAGAGAGCAAAAGAGCAAGAGAGGTGGGAGAGAAAAAATAAGAGGGGGAAAGAGAGAGAGAGCAAAAGAAGAGAGGGGGGAGAGAGAGGGGGAGAGAGAGGGGGGAGAGAGAGGGAGAGAGAGAGAGGGGGAGAGAGAGAGGGAGAGAGAGAGAGGGAGAGAGAGAGGGAGGGGAGAGAGAGGGGGGAGAGAGGGGAGAGAGGGGGGAGAGAGAGGGGGAGAGGGGGGGGAGAGAGGGGGGGAGAGAAAGAGGGGGGAGGGAGAGAGGGGAGAGAGAGGGGGGGAGAGAGAGAGAGAGAGGGGGGGAGAGAGGGGGGATAGAGCGAGGGGGGGAAAGAGCAATAGAGAGGGGGAGAGAGAGAGAGGGGGAGGGAGAGAGAGGGAGGAGAGAGAGGGGGAGAGAGAGGGGGGAGAGGGATAGAGAGGGGGGGGAGAGGGGGGAGAGGGGGGAGAGAGAAAGGGGGAGAGAGAGAGGGTGAAGAGAGAGAGGGGGGAGAGAGAGAGGGGGGGAGAGAGAGAGGGGGAAGAGAGAGAGAGGGGGAAGAGAGAGAGGGGGGAGAGAGAGAGGGTGAGAGAGAGAAAATAAGAGGGGGAAAGAGAGAGAGCAAAAGAAGAGAGGGGGGAGAGAGAGAGAGGGGGGGGAGAGAGAGGGGGGAGAGAGAGGTAGGAGATAGAGGGGGGAGAGGGGGGAGGGAGAGGGGGGAGAGAGGGGTGGAGAGAGGGGGGAGAGAAAGGGGGAGAGAGAGGGGGAGAGAGAGAGGGGGAGAGAAGGGGGGAGAGAGAGAAAGGGAGGAAAGATAGAGGGGGAGAGAGAGAGGGGGGAGAGATAGAGGGGGGAGATAGAAAGGGGATAGAGAGGGGGGAAAGAGAGGGGGAGAGAGAGAGGGGGGGAGAATGAGAGGGGGGAGAGAGAGGGGGAAGAGAGAGGGGGGAAGAGAGAGGGGGGAGAGAGAGAGGAGGAGAGAGAGAGGAGGAGAGAGAGGGGGAGAGGGGGGAGAGAGAGAGAGGGGGAGAGAGAGAAAGGGGGGAAAGAGAGAGGGGGAAGAGAGAGAAAGGGGGGGGGGGGGAAGAGAGAGGGGGGAGAGAGAGAGGGGGGAAAAGAGAGGGGGGAGAGAGGAGGAGAGAGAGGAGGAGAGAGAGGGGGAGAGGGGGAGAGAGAGAGAGAGGGGAGAGAGAGAGAGAGGGGGGAGAGAGAGAGGGGGGAGAGAGACAGGGGGAGAGAGAGAGGGGGAGAGCGAGGGGGAGAGAGAGAAAGGGGGAAAGAGAGAGGGGGGAGAGAGAGAAAGGGGGGAAAGAGAGAGGGGGAGAGAGAGGGGGAGAGAGAGAGAGAGAGAGGGGGAGAGAGAGGGAGAGGGGGAAAGAGAGAGGGGGGAGAGAGGGGGAGAGAGATGGGGGAGAGAGAGGGGGGGGAGAGATAGGGGGATAGAGCGAGGGGTGGAGAGAGCAATAGAGAGGGGTGAGAGAGCAATAGAAAGGGGGAGAGAGAGAGCAAAAAAAAAGGGATGGAGAGAGAGAAAGCAAAAGAGAGGGGGGAGAGAGCAAAAGAGAGGGGGGAGAGAGAGCAAAAGAGAGGGGAGAGGGAGAGCAAAAGAGAGGGGGAAAGAGCGCAAAAGAGAGGGGGGAGAGAGCGCAAAAGAGGGGGGAGAGAGAGCGCAAAAGAGAGGGAGGGAGAGAGCGCAAAAGAGAGGGGGGAGAGAGCACAAAAGAGAGGGGGAGAGAGCGCAAAAGAGAGGGGGGAGATAGAGTGCAAAAGAGAGGGGGGGAGAGAGAGCGCAAAAGAGAGGGGGGAGAGAGAGAGCGCAAAAGAGAGGGGGAGAGAGAGAGCGCAAAAGAGAGGGGGGAGAGAGAGCACAAAAGAGAGGGGGAGAGAGAGAGAGTGCAAAAGAGAGGGGGGAGAGAGCACAAAAAGAGAGGGGGGAGAGAGAGCGCAATAGAGAGGGGGGAGAGAGAGCGCAAAAGATAGGGGGGGGAGAGAGAGCACAAAAGAGAGGGGGAGAGAGAGAGAGTGCAAAAGAGAGAGGGGAGAGAGCACAAAAAGAGAGGGGGGAGAGAGAGCGCAATAGAGAGGGGGGAGAGAGAGCGCAATAGAGAGGGGGAGAGAGAGAGGACAAAAGAGAGGGGGAGAGAGAGAGCAAAAGAGAGGGGGGAGAGAGAGGGAGCAAAAGAGAGGGGGAGGGAGAGAGCAAAAGAGAGGGGGGAGAGAGAGGGAGCAAAAGAGATGGGGAGGGAGAGAGGGCAAGGGGTGGGACCGCAGTACTTCAACAAATGGCCCGTTTGAATGGGCTTTAGGACTAGTTAAAAATATTTAACAAAAAACTTATAAGGGCTCAAAGATATGATGTTCAAGTGTTGAGAAAAAAGGGCTGCAAAGGGCTTTAACATAAAGATACGTACATATACTTGTCTAAACATGTATGTATATATGTGTGTATATATGTATTTATATGTGTACATATGTATTTATATGTGTATATATGTATTTACATGTGTATATATGTATTTATATGTGTATATATGTATTTACAGACATATATACACAGGTCTAAACATGTATGCATGTATATATGTGTGTACATATGTATTTATATGTGTATATATGTATTTACATGTGTATGTATGTATTTATATAAGTATCTATGTCTTTATATATGTATATATGTATTTACATGTGTATATATGTATTTATATGTGTATATATGTATTTATATGTGTATATATGTATTTACATGTGTATATATGTATTTATATGTGTATATATGTATTTACATGTGTATATATGTATTTATATGTGTATATATGTATTTATATGTGTATATATGTATTTATATGTGTACAGATGTATTTATATGTGTATATATGTATTTACATGTGTATATATGTATTTATATGTGTATATATGTATTTACATGTGTATATATGTATTTATATGTGTATATATGTATTTACAGACATATATACGCATTAAAACACATAAATGCATTTATGTACACACATATAGACATATCTATACTATAATCACATTTGTAACGCGTCCAACGCTATCGTAGGTTACGCGCACAGTCAAATCCCTGCAGCGCGAGGCAGCTTCAGGAAACTCCAGCACTCTTAGCTGTTATGTTACAGCCGAGATCTGGAGCTCCTGAAGCTTCAGGCATCTGCCGCATGTGGAGCCGGAGAGCGATCGGTGCTCCGCCTCCATATGAGGGCAGATGCCTAATCGTTGCAGACGGTGACACTGTGGGATTCGGACAGAGGGATAGGAATAGGGATAGAGAGATAGTGACAGAGGGATAGGGATAGAGGGATAGGGATAGAGGGATAGGGACAGAGGGATAGGAATAGGGATAGAGATATAGGGACAGAGGGATAGGGATCGAGGGATAGGGACAGAGGGATAGAGAGATGGGGACAGAGGGACAGGGACAGAGGGATAGGGACAGAGGGACAGAGACAGAGGGATAGGGACAGAGGGATAGGGACAGAGGAATAGGGACAGAGGGACAGGGACAGAGGGACAGGGACAGAGGGACAGGGACAGAGGGATAGGGACAGAGGGATAGGGAACGATGGATAGGGATAGAGGGACAGGGACAGAGGGACAGGGACAGAGGGATAGGGACAGAGGGATAGGGACAGAAGGATAGGGACAGAGGGATAGGGACAGAGGGACAGGGATAGAGGGATAGGGACAAAGGGATAGGGACAGAGGGATAGGGACAGATGGATAGGGATAGAGGGATAGGGACAGAGGGATAGGGACAGATGGATAGGGATAGAGGGATAGAGACAGAGGGACAGGGACAGAGGGATAGGGACAGAGGGATTGGGATAGAGGGATAGGGACATAGGGATAGAGACAGAGGGATAGGGACAGAGGGATAGAGACAGAGGGATTGGGATAGAGGAATAGGGACAGAGGGACAGGGACAGAGGGATAGGGACAGAGGGATTGGGATAGAGGGATAGGGACAGAGGGACAGGGACAGAGGGATAGAGACAGAGGGATAGGGACATAGGGATAGGGACAGAGGGATAGAGACAGAGTGATAGGGACAGAGGGATAGGGATAGAGGAATTGGGATAGAAGGATAGGGACAGAGGGACAGGGACAGGGGGATAGAGACAGAGGGATAGGGACAGAGGGATAGGGACAGAGGGATTGGGATAGAGGGATAGGGACTGAGGGACAGGGACAGAGGGACAGGGACAGAGGGATAGGGACAGAGGGATTGGGATAGAGGGATAGGGACAGAGGGACAGGGACAGAGGGATAGGGACAGAGGGATAGAGACAGAGGGATAGGGACAGAGGGATAGGGACATAGGGATAGAGACAGAGGGATAGGGACAAAGGGATAGAGACAGAGGGATTGGGATACAGGGACAGAGGGACAGGGACAGAGGGATAGGGACAGAGGGATAGGGACAGAGGGACAGGGACAGAGGGATAAGGACAGAGGGATAGGGACAGAGGGACAGAGACAGAGGGATAGGGACAGAGGGACAGGGACAGAGGGATAGGGACAGTGGGATAGGGACAGTGGGATAGGGACAGGGACAGAGGGTTAGGGACAGAGGGATAGGGACAGAGGGACAGGGACAGAGGGATAGGGACAGAGGGACAGGGACAGAGGGATAGGGACAGAGGGATAGGGACAGAGGGACAGAGACAGAGGGATAGGGACAGAGGGACAGGGACAGAGGGATAGGGACAGAGGGACAGGGACAGAGGGATTGGGATAGAGGGATAGGGACAGAGGGACAGGGACAGAGGGATAGGGACAGAGGGATAGAGACAGAGGGATAGGGACAGAGGGATAGGGACATAGGGATAGAGACAGAGGGATAGGGACAGAGGGATAGAGACAGAGAGATTGGGATACAGGGACAGAGGGACAGGGACAGAGGGATAGGGACAGAGGGATAGGGACAGAGGGACAGGGACAGAGGGATAGGGACAGAGGGATAGGGACAGAGGGACAGAGACAGAGGGATAGGGACAGAGGGACAGGGACAGAGGGATAGGGACAGTGGGATAGGGACAGTGGGATAGGGACAGAGGGACAGGGACAGAGGGATAGGGACAGAGGGATAGGGACAGAGGGACAGGGACAGAGGGATAGGGACAGAGGGACAGGGACAGAGGGATAGGGACAGAGGGATAGGGACAGAGGGACAGGGACAGAGAGATAGGGACAGAGGGATATTGACAGAGGGATAGGGACAGAGGGATAGGGACAGAGGGATATTGACAGAGGGACAGGGATAGATGGATAGGGACAGAGGGATAGGGACAGAGGGACAGGGACAGAGGGATAGGGACAGAGGGACAAGGACAGAGGGATAGGGACAGAGGGATAGGGACAGAGGGATAGGGACAGAGGGACAGGGACAGAGGGATAGGGACAGAGGGATAGGGACAGAGGGATAGGGACAGAGGGATTGGGACAGAGGGATTGGGATAAAGGGATAGGGACAGAGGGATAGTGACAGAGACAGAGGGACAGAGACAGAGGGACAGAGACAGAGGGACAGGGACAGAGGGACAGGGACAGAGGGATAGGGACAGAGGGACAGGGACAGAGGGATAGGAACAGAGGGACAGGGACAGAGGGATAGAGACAGAGGGATAGGAACAGAGGGACAGGGACAGAGGGGTAGGGACAGAGGGATAGGGACAGATGGATAGGGACAGAGGGATAGGGACAGAGGGATAGGGACAGAGGGATAGGAACAGAGGGATAGGGACAGAGGGATAGGGACAGAGGGATAGGGACAGAGGGATAGGAACAGAGGGACAGGGACAGAGGGATAGGGACAGAGGGACAGGGACAGAGGGATAGGGACAGAGGGATAGGGACAGAGGGATAGAGACAGAGGGATAGGGACAGAGGGATAGGGACATAGGGATAGAGACAGAGGGATAGGGACAAAGGGATAGAGACAGAGGGATTGGGATACAGGGACAGAGGGACAGGGACAGAGGGATAGGGACAGAGGGATAGGGACAGAGGGACAGGGACAGAGGGATAAGGACAGAGGGATAGGGACAGAGGGACAGGGACAGAGGGATAGGGACAGAGGGACAGGGACAGAGGGATAGGGACAGAGGGACAGGGACAGAGGGATAGGGACAGAGGGATAGGGACAGAGGGACAGGGACAGAGAGATAGGGACAGAGGGATATTGACAGAGGGATAGGGACAGAGGGATAGGGACAGAGGGATATTGACAGAGGGACAGGGATAGATGGATAGGGACAGAGGGATAGGGACAGAGGGACAGGGACAGAGGGATAGGGACAGAGGGACAGGGACAGAGGGATAGGGACAGAGGGATAGGGACAGAGGGATAGGGACAGAGGGATAGGGACAGAGGGACAGGGACAGAGGGATAGGGACAGAGGGATAGGGACAGAGGGATAGGGACAGAGGGATTGGGACAGAGGGATTGGGATAAAGGGATAGGGACAGAGGGATAGTGACAGAGACAGAGGGACAGAGACAGAGGGACAGAGACAGAGGGACAGGGACAGAGGGACAGGGACAGAGGGATAGGGACAGAGGGACAGGGACAGAGGGATAGGAACAGAGGGACAGGGACAGAGGGATAGAGACAGAGGGATAGGAACAGAGGGACAGGGACAGAGGGGTAGGGACAGAGGGATAGGGACAGATGGATAGGGACAGAGGGATAGGGACAGAGGGATAGGGACAGAGGGATAGGAACAGAGGGACAGGGACAGAGGGATAGGGACAGAGGGACAGAGACAGAAAGATAGGGACAGAGGGATAGGGACAGAGGGATAGGGACAGAGGGATAGTGATATTTATTTCAGTAAATATATATAAGTGCATTGTAACCCTTTGCAGTTAAGTAGATAAGAACATTTAAAATCATATTTATGCAATATTCATATTTAATCAAGTGTTATACGGTGCATTTACTGTAAATAATTTACATTCCAATGTTCTGCACATAGCAAAATCTGTTCTATGTATTTTTAATAGATACTCCTATATATATCTTTATATATCTATGTCTATATATCATTTTATATACATATATATGTCTAGATATATATTGTACCAAACAAATATCAGATATTATTATTATCGGTTATTTGTAGAGTGCCAACAGATTCCGCAGCGCTATTCCGCAGATATATGTACAAATATGTATGTATGAATAAATAGAACATTTTCTGCTATGTGAAATATTCATGTTTTCATGTCGGGTTAGTGCACATGAGAATATGCAGTCGGGTTGCACTTGAGTAGGGTGTTAGGGGTTTTTTTGCACTTTTTTTTGCTCCATTGACTTCTATGGGAGAATACGTTAACACAATCGTGATATTCGACGTTCGGCTTTTGTGGGCATCGGGTTAGCACGTGAGTGAAAACTTTTTACTTTCAACTTGTAATATGAATGCTACCCAACGTGCGCAAAACCTAACGTCTAGAGGAGTTTTCGTGCGAGCCGGAGCATTAAATACCGCTCCACTTGTAATCTGCCTCTTAATACTGTAATATTTGATCTAATCTATAAGCCTCAGGCGATTCGCAGACGGCATTTCATCAAATAAAGATATTATTTTATTTTTTCTGCTGTGCTAATATGAAGAGCAAGCTATGCAGATGCCACAATACACAAGCAAATATGTATGTAAGACCCACAAAGACCTGATTCCCACAGCCTGGTATCTATGCCAGTCACACAACTCAGTGCAGTATGGGACAGACCCTGAGGACTATTATACCACTGGACAGGAGGCCGGTAAATAGGGACAGTTTGTTGGACTGTCAGTACACCTAGAGTTTCTGCTTTTTGCTACTTATATGTTTGTGAATGCTTATTTCACCTAGGGCACTGTTTCATATTAATGTCCTAAAGCAATCATCTCCTGAGAATATCCTGCAAACTGATTTCACAAAATGATTGGACTATAAGTTTTGGAATTCCTTGCTGCACTGTTTTGTGGTGGTAATGTATGCACTGTATAAATAGAGCCGGCTATTGTTATTAATAGAATGTTGCTTCATCCTAGAATCTAGTAGCGGTATTTTCAGTCCAGTCTGCAGCTATTGCCTGAGCACTCGTCCTTCACAAAGTCACTGCCTTCCATCCTTTTCTCATTATTTATTAAACAGGAGACCTGCAAACCTAGGAACTCAAAAGACCAATTCCTGTTTTAATGATGGGTTTGAAATGTTAATGCTCTTAACAATCTCTATAACTCAAAGCCAATAGAGGAAGCAATGCAAACTCCTTCCGGAAAAATGATTATTTGCAAGAGGGAGGTGTCACATTGAAAAACCTGTTTACTTTCGGCTAGATTACGAGTTTTGCGGTACGGGTCAAAAAGCAGCGTTAAGGCTCATAACCCTGTTTTTTCACTACCGCTGGTATTACGAGCCTTGTAGGTTTAGGGGCACCGCACACTTTTTTGGCCGTAACGCAAATTAACTTACGCAATTTGCATAAAGTCTTATTTCTATGGGACTTCCATAGCACCAATATTACAAGCTTTTTCTGGGAGGCCAAAAAGTGAGCGGTACAGCCTATCCCGCAAGATTCGTTACGCAATCTAAAGTCAGTAGTTATGGGTTTTATGCTACAAAGCTGTGCTAAAAAGTACACTAACACCCATAAACTACCTATTAACCCCTAAACCTAGGCCCTCCCGCATCGCAAACACTAAATAAAACTATTAACACCTAGGCCTCTAGTTATCAAGCCGTCAACCGCAAATACGATGGAATTCCGCAGCGTATTTGTGGCGAGGCTGATTCGCCTTAGTTATCAAGCCCTAGACACCGGCAAAAGTAGAATTCAGTGACGTAACCTACGATCCGCCGGACTCAGTCCAACACAGATCGATGGTTACATCACTACAGATGTTCCGAACGCAAGTTCAGCACAATCTGACTACTTTTGCTAGTTATCAAACTACTACCAGGCACGCTTGCCACTATTCCAGGCCAGCGTACCTGGATTTCAATCCACCGCCCTGGAGGCGGCGGATCCCATAGTAATCAATGGGTGTCTGACCATAGCAAAAGCTCATGTTCGCTGCTGCCCGATATCCCATTGATTCCTATGGGAGATGTCTGCACGTAACACCCTAACATGTACCCCGAGTCTAAACAACCCTAATCTGCCCCCCCCTACACCGCCGCAACTAAATAAATTTGTTACCCCCTAAACCGCCGCTCCCAGAGCCCACCGCAAGCTACTCTATACATATTAACCCCTAATCTGCCGCCCCTATACCGCCGCCACCTACATAAACTTATTAACCCCTATCCTGCGGATCCCGGACCCCGCCACAACTAAATACACTAACACAACTAACCCTAACCCCCCCAACTTAAATATTATTTTAATAAATCTAAATAATATTACTCGTATTAACTAAATTAATCCTATTTAAAATTAAATACTTACCTGTAAAATAAACCCTAAGATAGCTACAATATAACTAATAATTACATTGTAGCTATTTTAGGATTTATTTTTATTTTACAGGCAACTTTGTATATATTTTAACCAGGTACAATAGTTATTAAATAGTTAATAACTATTTAATAACTACCTAGCTAAAATAAGTACAAAATTACCTATAAAATAAATCCTAACCTAAGTTACAATTAAACCTAACACTACACTATCATTAAATAAATTACCTATAATTACCTAAAATTAAATTAAATTAAATAAACTAAACTATAGTACAACCCCCCCCCCACTAAATTACAGAAAATAAAAAAGAATTACAAGAAGTTTAAACTAATTACACCTAATCTAAGACCCGTAATAAAATAATAAAGCCCCCCAAAATAAAAAAATGCCCTACCCTATTCTAAATTACCAAGTAACCAGCTCTTTTACCAGCCCTTAAAAGGGCTTTTTGTGGGGCATTGCCCCAAAGTAATCAGCTCATTTACCTGTAAAAAAAATACAACCCCCCTCCCAACATTAAAACCCACCACCAGGGGGCAGAGCTAGCCTTGCAACAGCATGGTCGCACATCTCTAGAGCTCTGCATAGATTCTACTCTTGTACATTGTGAAAAATGACTTCCCAGCTGGTTAACCAATTCTTTAATAACAGGACTGGAAACGCCAGAGCTAACTAATAACACAGCCTAAACTTAGAATCTTGTGTGAAAGCCAAGTTATGCGCCTTGCTGGCAAATCGCCAAGAGCTGAAGCTACTTGAAAGCAGCCATTTTCCTCTACTCGTGACATAGCCCATCTGTCTTTCCAAAATCTCTGTGGAGTGGCATCCACCCCTATTCTCCCTCCTACTAGGACGGCTTACAAGACCACGCTCACAGACATGGAGGGGTTCAGTAACAGGCTAGATGCAGCCTTTAAAGATATGAAACAAGACCTCCTCAGCATATTGGCAATTTATGCTCCCCTCCCGTGGCCCGCTAACGAGCAACAACAGGAGCCAGAAATACAGCCTACCCATGACGCAGACGACTGCGAGCCCCAGAACCTGCGGATGCAGCAAATAAACATTTCCCACCTACAGGAGGATGAGTCGCCGGTGGAACACATGATCAGGCCCGAGCGCAGGCCGCTTGGAGCTCCTGCGGATCTGTTATCACCCGCCGTAGAAGCCGACACCGGGTATGATCCTCTTACTCCACGATCTGCATTTGGGGAGCGAGGAGGTGGCGAGAGGGGGATGAGGGAGAATGTCTCTGGAATAGAGGCTGATAAGGATCCTGAGAGAGACCTTAACAAGAGATCTAGCTGGGCCCTGGGAAGACTGCTGGTTATGCTGTTTGATCTTAGTAGCGTAGCAGTAGAGATCAGCCTGACATTTAGCAGCCTTACAGTTTACTGCGTTCATACCACTACGGGAGGCTCATCAAAGAGGATGTTACCGGAACCCAGGGCACCTGTAGGAGATGAGGTGGATGAGATAGGGGTAGGCTAACTAACTTTCTTTTTCTAATGGCCCCACTCCGACCCACTTGGTGAAGGTACTGGAAATTGGATTGGAATATGGCTCTCCACACTGAACTCTCTGCTCCAGTTTACCTAGCTTCGCCAGGGTGTCTTTAACCTGAGACGTTTATCTATATGACGCTATTAGGCTGAAGCATAGGATAATAATTCCCCTCTCTTAGTTATTTTTCCTGCGGCACAAAACATTATATATAAAACTTTCCAATTTTTATTAGAAGGTTTGAGCTGGGTTGCTTAATGTAGCAGAACCTCCTGATTTGAGCACAAATGTTTAAGATGTGTACTGGGCATACGTGAGTGTAAGGGTATAAAGGTTCACACATCTAGCATTATTAGAGAAGACCTTCAGCTAAAACATCCATTAGTAAACATTAGTATATCCTGACTCATTGTTATTGAAGCACTAGCTTAGTTAACACAATGGGACCCAGCTCTCACTACCACAGGTAAATGTTTGTCTATGTATTCCTTGCTTTCTACACTTGTGAATGGAAGTTTGAATGAAATAATCCATTGTAATCTAGTATTCGGCATTACGTGTAACTGTATATAAAGGGTATTATGCTTGCATGCATGAAAAGGCCTAAGTATCAGTGCACCTAATGCTTCCAGACATGGCACTCATTAATAACATCTATTAGCGAATAGCAGTATATATAATGCTGCATCATGTATGAAGACTTGGTTTATATGCATTGTTCAGACTCCCATATGATCCGACTGTTATGTTATATAAAAGAAGGCTGGATAAATACGTTTGTTAAGTAGGAGAGGTAGGGATAAGGGGCTAATTCACTATTCACAGGGGTTAGCCACTGAATACCCTATGCAAATTCTCACTGCAGGGTCACTGTAACATGCCCATATATTCCTCTAGTATATGATTCCTTTGGCAAGATGCTATACTATGTACTTATCTTATAATACCCGCATATTAGATACCTACTTTCAACTTATATGGCATAAATAGTATTCCATAGTTCTATTGTATCTGAGATGAGTGCATCCCCAGCTATGTTACAGGGATCTATTAAACGGCCTAGAAAATTCTAATGTAGTAACAGTATGACCTAACATACCGCAATATAGGCCACCCAGCACGAGTAACCCTTTAGGCTCCTGGGAACTCAGTGTTGAATGCTGTGAATATGTTCTACCTCCCCCCCTTATGCTTTGAAGAAGGCAGCATTATAGGGAGCACACTTGAGACCCCTAACAAACTGTAAAATAGACCTGAGCTGAGCTATATAAAATCACAGAGTAGCTGCCCATATCTCTCCCTCTTTGGAAAAGATCCACTCAGGCGACTTGATACTTTAAAATTTCCTCAGAGGGACGTCACATCTCGGCACCCTCTTTGCTCCCCCGCTTCTTCTCTTTGCACCTTAAACAGACATTCAGAGTATTTACCAGGTGCACTGCCTCTTCTTTAAACCCAGCACCATTTCCTTCAGAGCAATCCATTATAGCTTAGCCCACCCTCCTATTATGGGTCCTTTACCCACTTTCCTTTCACTCAAGCGGCTCTTGCCTGCTGTAATCTTTCACTTCTTTCACAATATAATTATTAGTTATATCCTCACATGGCCACAGATCTCTTGCACTATTAAACAGTTTCACTCAGCTTTCTGATTTCAATTCCCTTCCTCCCAAAGTGCATTTCCTGGTCTCAGACCACACTATTACTATGTAACCATTTAAGATTTCTAAGAGTGGCCTGCTTAGCCCATCTTTCTACAACACAGAGGTATAGCTACGATAACTTATGCTCATAATATTCCTCATCACATATAAAAGAGACCCTATATTCACTCATGAAACATCCCACCTTTACACTCATCTGAAAACATAAACTCATGTATGCGTTAACTAAAAGATAATAATTATCACACTAATGTTTAAGACTTGTAGTTCACTTTTAAGTGTGTAACTTCTATTCGCATACCCATGTGGGCTTGTATTGTCTTTTTTATCTTGTTTGTCTCAATAAAAAAATATTAAAAAAGCAAACAAAACAAAAAACCCACCACCTACATACCCCTACTCTAACCCACCCAAACCCCCCTTAAAAAAACCTAACGCTAACCCCCTGAAGATCTCCCTACCTTGAGCCGTCTTCATCCAACCAGGCCGAAATCTTCATCCAAGGTGCGCAGAGGAGGTCCTTTATTCGGTAGAAGTCTTCATCCAGGCAGCGTCTTCAATCTTCATCCATCTGGAGCGTAGCGGAGCCATCTTCAAAGGAGCCGATGCGGAGCCATCCTCTTCAACCGACAACTGAACGACGAATGAAGGTTCCTTTAAGGGACGTCATCCAAGATGGCGTCCCTCGAATTCTGATTGGCTGATAGGATTCTATCAGCCAATCGGAATTAAGGTAGGAAAAATCTGATTGGCTGATTCAATCAGTCAATCAGATTGAAGTTCAATCCGATTGGCTGATCCAATCAGCCAATCGGATTGAGCTTGCATTCTATTGGCTGATCGGAACAGCCAATAGAATGCGAGGTCAATCCGATTGGCTGATTGAATCAGCCAATCGGATTTTTCCTACCTTAATTCCGATTGGCTGATAGAATAGATTAGAATAGCCAATAGAATTACAGTAGCTCTTATTCTATTGGCTATTCAAATCAGCCAATAGAATTAAAGTAGCTCTCATCCGATTGGCTGATTTGAATTTGAAGGCTCAAATCAGCCAATAGGAATTCAAGTGATGCCATTTTTTTTGGTTTTTTTTTTATAAATATTCTTTTATTGAGATTCTTGAGTTAGTTTAGTTACAACATAGAAAGATTCAATGCAATCCAACTGCAATAAACAATCTACATTATTCAGTATGGTGTTAACATCCGTATCTATATTTGGTAAGCAGAAATTTGAGTCCATTTATGTTTGTAGATTCAAGACTGTAGAGTATAAAAGGTCTTTGAGAATCTCAATTTCTTTTTTATAAACATGGCGTTTGAACAATGGTTAATGCGATGATTCACAAAGTGAACCAATTGTTATAAGCAATATAAAGAAAGAAATGATAACCATAAAGAATGAAATATATACAGAACTATAATAACATTGTTCCAATGCATAAAACTGTCTATAAATTCTTGACACCTTCATCTCAGACATTTGGGTGCACCCCAAGGAAGAGAGTGATAAAGAGACGTTACTGTCCCTATCTTTTATAATAAGGTATCCCAGAAAAAAGAAAGGAGATGTCAAGGCTCTAATGTAACAATGTTTCACACGCGCAATAGACTATATGGGGGGGGGGGGGTATTAGCAATAAAATATATATATATATATTCCTATGTCTGCACCTAACACTCTAACATGTACCCCGAGTCTAAACACCCCTAGCATTACACTTATTAACCCCTAATCTGCCGCCCCCGCTATCGCTGACCCCTGTATATTATTTTTAACCCCTAATCTGCCTCTCCGTAAACCGCCGCTACTTACATTATCCCTATGTACCCCTAATCTGCTGCCCCTAACACCGCCGACCCCTATATTATATTTATTAACCCCTAATCTGCCCCCCACAACGTCGCCTCCACCTGCCTACACTTATTAACCCCTAATCTGCCGAGCGGACCGCACCGCTATTATTATAAAGTTATTAACCCCTAATCCGCCTCACTAACCCTATAATAAATAGTATTAACCCCTAATCTGCCCTCCCTAACATCGCCGACACCTAACTTCAATTATTAACCCCTAATCTGCCGACTGGAGCTCACCGCTATTCTAATAAATGTATTAACCCCTAAAGCTAAGTCTAACCCTAACACTAACACCCCCCTAAATTAAATATAATTTTAATCTAACGAAATTAATTAACTCTTCTTAAATAAATTATTCCTATTTAAAGCTAAATACTTACCTGTAAAATAAATCCTAATATAGCTACAATATAAATTATAATTATATTATAGCTATTTTAGGATTAATATTTATTTTACAGGTAACTTTGTATTTATTTTAACCAGGTACAATAGCTATTAAATAGTTAAGAACTAGAACCTACCTACACTTATTAACCCCTAATCTGCCGAGCGGACCGCACCGCTATTATTATAAAGTTATTAACCCCTAATCCGCCTCACTAACCCTATAATAAATAGTATTAACCCCTAATCTGCCCTCCCTAACATCGCCGACACCTAACTTCAATTATTAACCCCTAATCTGCCGACTGGAGCTCACCGCTATTCTAATAAATGTATTAACCCCTAAAGCTAAGTCTAACCCTAAAACTAACACCACCCTAAATTAAATATAATTTTAATCTAACGAAATTAATTAACTCTTCTTAAATAAATTATTCCTGTTTAAAGCTAAATACTTACCTGTAAAATAAATCCTAATATAGCTACAATATAAATTATAATTATATTATAGCTATTTTAGGATTAATATTTATTTTACAGGTAACTTTGTATTTATTTTAACCAGGTACAATAGCTATTAAATAGTTAAGAACTATTTAATAGCTAAAATAGTTAAAATAATTACAAATTTACCTGTAAAATAAATCCTAACCTAAGTTACAATTAAACCTAACACTATACTATCATTAAATTAATTAAATAAAATACCTACAATTACCTACAATTAAACCTAACACTACACTATCAATAAATAAATTAAATACAATTCCTACAAATAACTACAATGAAATAAACTAACTAAAGTACAAAAAATAAAAAAGAACTAAGTTACAAAAAATAAAAAAATATTTACAAACATTAGAAAAATATTACAACAATTTTAAACTAATTACACCTACTCTAAGCCCCCTAATAAAATAACAAAGCCCCCCAAAATAAAAAAATGCCCTACCCTATTCTAAATTACTAAAGTTCAAAGCTCTTTTACCTTACCAGCCCTGAACAGGGCCCTTTGCGGGGCATGCCCCAAGAAGTTCAGCTCTTTTGCCTGTAAAAAAAAACATACAATACCCCCCCAACATTACAACCCACCACCCACATACCCCTAATCTAACCCAAACCCCCCTTAAATAAACCTAACACTAAGCCCCTGAAGATCTTCCTACCTTATCTTCGCCATACCAGGTTCACTGATCAATCCAGAAGAGCTCCTCCGATGTCCTGATCCAAGCCCAAGCGGGGGGCTGAATAGGTCCATGATCCGGCTGAAGTCATCATCCAAGCGGGAGCTGAAGAGGTCCATGATCCGGCTGAAGTCTTCATCCAAGCGGGAGCTGAAGAGGTTCATGATCCGGATGAAGTCTTCTATCAACGGCATCTTCAATCTTCTTTCTTCGGGAGCCATCATTTTCCATCCGACGCGGAACATCCTCTTCTCCCGACGCCTACTAGCCGAATGACGGTTCCTTTAAATGACGTCATCCAAGATGGCGTCCCTTGAATTCCGATTGGCTGATAGGATTCTATCAGCCAATTGGAATTAAGTTAGGAATATTCTGATTGGCTGATGGAATCAGCCAATCAGAATCAAGTTCAATCCGATTGGCTGATTGGATCATTATTCATTATTATGTTAGGGAGGGCAGATTAGGGGTTAATACTATTTATTATAGGGTTAGTGAGGCGGGAGTGAGGCGGATTAGGGGTTAATAACTTTATTATAGTAGCGGTGCGGTCTGCTCGGCAGATTAGGGGTTAATAAGTGTAGGCAGGTGGAGGCGACGTTGTGGGGGGCAGGTTAGGGGTTAATAAATATAATATAGGGGTCGGCGGTGTTAGGGGCAGCAGATTAGGGGTACATAAGTATAACGTAGGTGGCGGTCGGCAAATTAGGGGTTAAAAAAATTTAATCGAGTGGCGGCGATGTGGGGGGACCTCGGTTTAGGGGTACATAGGTAGTTTATGGGTGTTAGTGTACTTTAGAGTACAGTAGTTAAGAGCTTTATGAACCGGCGTTAGCCCAGAAAGCTCTTAACTACTGACTTTTTTCTGCGGCTGGAGTTTTGTCGTTAGAATTCTAACGCTCACTTCAGCCACGACTCTAAATACCGGAGTTAGAAAGATCCCATTGAAAAGATAGGATACGCAATTGACGTAAGGGGATCTGCGGTATGGAAAAGTCACGGCTGAAAAGTGAGCGTTAGACCCTTTTTTGAATGACTCCAAATACCGGCGGTAGCCTAAAACCAGCGTTAGGAGCCTCTAACGCTGGTTTTCACGGCTACCGCCAAACTCCAAATCTAGGCCTTAGTTAATAATATTAATATTATTTAGATTTATTTAAATAATAATTAAGTTAGGGGGTGTTAGGATTAGACTTAGGTTTAGGGGGTAATATAGTTAATATAGGTGGCGGCGGTGTAGGGGGCTCATATTAGGGGTTAAAATATTAAAAATAGGTGGCGGCGGTGTAGGGGACTCAGATTAGGGGTTAATATAGTTAATATAGGTGGCGGTGGTGTAGGGGGCTCAGATTAGGGGTTAATATATTTAAAATAGGTGGCAGCGGTGTAGGGGGGTTAGATTAGGGGTTAATGTAGTTAATATAGGTGGCGGCGGTGTAGGGGGCTCATATTAGGGGTTAATATAGTTAATATAGGTGGCGGTGGTGTAGGGGGCTCAGATTAGGGGTTAATATAGTTAATATAGGTGGCGGTGGTGTAGGGGGCTCAGATTAGGGGTTAATATATTTAAAATAGGTGGCAGCGGTGTAGGGGGGTTAGATTAGGGGTTAATATAGTTAATATAGGTGGCGGCGGTGTAGGGGGATTAGATTAGGGGTTAATATAGTTAATATAGGTGGCGGCGGTGTAGGGGGATTAGATTAGGGGTTAATATAGTTAATATAGGTGGCGGCGGTGTAGGGGGATTAGATTAGGGGTTAATATAGTTAATATAGGTGGCGGCGGTGTAGGGGGATTAGATTAGGGGTTAATATAGTTAATATAGGTGGCGGCAGTGTAGGGGGCTCAGATTAGGGGTTAATATAGTTAATATAGGTGGCGGCAGTGTAGGGGGCTCAGATTAGGGGTTAATATAGTTAATATAGGTGGCGGCAGTGTAGGGGGCTCAGATTAGGGGTTAATATAGTTAATATAGGTGGCGGCGGTGTAGGGGGCTCAGATTAGGGGTTAATATAGTTAATATAGGTGGCAGCAGTGTAGGGGGCTCAGATTAGGGGTTAATATAGTTAATATAGGTGGCGGCAGTGTAGGGGGCTCAGATTAGGGGTTAATATAGTTAATATAGGTGGCGGCGGTGTAGGGGGCTCAGATTAGGGGTTAATATAGTTAATATAGGTGGCGGCGGTGTAGGGGGCTCAGATTAGGGGTTAATATAGTTAATATAGGTGGCGGCAGTGTAGGGGGCTCAGATTAGGGGTTAATATAGTTAATATAGGTGGCGGCGGTGTAGGGGGATTAGATTAGGGGTTAAAATATTTAATATAGGTGGCGGCGGGGTCATCGCCGCCACTCTAATAAAATTTTTTAACCTCTAATCTGACGACCGGACACTGCCGCCACCTACATTATAGCTATGAACCCCTAATCTGCTGTCCCTAACATCGCCGACCCCTATATTATATTTATTAACCCCTAATCTGCCCCCCCCAACGTCGCCGCTACCTAACTACAATTATTAACCCCTAATCTGCCGACCGGACCTCGCCGTCATTATAATAAATGTATTAACCCCTAATCTGCCCTCCCTAACATCGCCGCCACCTACCTACAATTATTAACCCCTAATCTCCCGCCCGCACCTTCGCCGCTACTGTAATAAAATTATTAACCCCTAACCCTAACACCCCCTAACATAAATATAATTTAAATTAAACGAAATAATATTCCTAAAATTAAATAAAATAATCCTATTTAAAACTAAATACTTACCTAGAAAATAAACCCTAATATAGCTACAATATAACTAATAATTACATTGTAGCTATTTTAGGATTTATATTTATTTTACAGGTAATTTTGTATTTATTTGAACCAGGTACAATAGCTATTAAATAGTTAATAACTATTTAATAGCTACCTAGTTAAAATAATTACAAAATTACCTGTAAAATAAATCCTAACCTAAGTTACAATTACACCTAACACTACACTATCATTAAATTAATTAAATTAATTACCTACAATTAGCTAACTTAAAATACAATAAAATAAACTATTCTATAATACAAAAACAAACAAACACTAAATTACGAAAAATAAAAAAGAATTACAAGAAGTTTAAACTAATTACACCTAATCTAAGCCCCCTAATAAAATAAAAAATCCCCCCAAAATAAAAAAAATGCCCTACCCTATTCTAAACTACCAAAGTAATCAGCTCTTTTACCAGCCCTTAAAAGGGCTTTTTGCGGGGCCTTGCCCCAAAGTAATCAGCTCTTTTACCTGCAAATAAAAATACAATACCCCCCAACATTACAACCCACCACCCACATACCCCTACTCAAACTCAACCAAACCCCCCTTAAATAGAATCCTATCAGCCAATCGGAATTGAAGGGACGCCATCTTGGATGACAACCCTTAAAGGAACCTTCATTCGTCGGGAAGTCGTCGGTTGAAGAGGATGGCTCCGCGTCGGCTCATTTGAAGATAGCTCCGCTCCGGATGGATGAAGATTGAAGACGCCGCCTGGATTAAGACTTCTACCGGATGAAGGACCTCCTCTGCGCACTTTGAATGAAGAATTCGGCTCGGCTGAGTGAAGACGACTCAAGGTAGGATGATCTTCAGGGGGTTAGCGATAGGTTTTTTAAGGGGGGTATGGGTGGGTTAGAGTAAGGGTATGTGGGTGGTGGGTTGTAATCTTGGGGGAGTGTATTGTATTTTTATTTTCAGGTAAAAGAGCTGATTACTTTGGGGCAATGCCCCGCAAAAAGCCCTTTTAAGGGCTGGTAAAAGAGCTGATTACTTTGCTAGTTTAGAATAGGGTAGGGCATTTTTTTATTTTGGGGGGATTTTTTATTTTATTAGGGGGCTTAGATTAGGTGTAATTAGTTTAAACTTCTTGTAATTCTTTTTTATTTTTTGTAATTTAGTGTTTTTTTTTGTATTATAGAATATTTTATTGTATTTTAAGTTAGCTAATTGTAGGTAATTTATTTAATTAATTTAATGGTAGTGTAGTGTTAGGTGTATTTGTAACTTAGGTTAGGATTTATTTTACAGGTACATTGGTAATTATTTTAACTAGGTAGCTATTAAATAGTTATTAACTATTTAATAGCTATTGTACCTAGTTATAATAAATACAAAGTTGCCTGTAAAATAAATATAAATCCTAAAAATAGCTACAATGTAATTATTAATTATATTGTAGCTATATTAGGGTTTATTTTCTAGGTAAGTATTTAGTTTTAAATATGATTATTTTATTTAATTTTAGGAATATTATTTCGTTTAATTTAAATTATATTTATGTTAGGGGGGTGTTAGGGTTAGAGTTAGGTTAAGGGGTTATTAATTTTATTATAGTAGCGGCGATGGTGCGGGCAGGAGATTAGGGGTTAATAATTGTAGGTAGGTGGCAGCGATGTTATGGAGGGCAGATTAGGGGTTAATACTATTTATTCTAGTATTTGCGAGGCGGGAGTGCGGCGGTTTAGGGGTTAATACATTTATTATAGTGGCGGCGAGGTCCGGTCGGCAGATTAGGGGTTAATAAGTGTAGGTAGGTAGCGGCGACGTTGGGGGCAGCAGATTAGGGGTTCATAGGGATAATGTAGGGGCGGTGTACGGATCGGCAGATTAGGGGTTAATAATAATATTCAGGGGTCAGCGGGGGCGGCAGATTAGAGGTTAATAAGTGTAAGATTAGGGGTGTTTAGACTCGGGGTTCATGTTAGGGTGTTAGGTGTAGACTTAGAGAATGTTTCCCCATAGGAAACAATGGGGCTGCTTTGGGAGCTGAACGCTGCTTTTTTGCAGGTGTTAGGTTTTTTTCATCCCAAACTGCCCAATTGTTTCCTATGGGGATATCGTGCACGAGCACATTTTTTCCAGCTTACCGCTACCGTAAGCAACGCTGGTATTGAGGGTTGAAATGGCGGTAAATTATGCTCTACGCTCCCTTTTCTGAGCCTAACGCAGCCCCTCAGACAACTCTAAATACCAGCGTTGTCTTAAGGGTGCGCTGGGAAAAAAAAGCAGCGTTAGCTACGCGCGTCTTTACCGACAAAACTCTAAATCTAAGCGAAAGAGTGTATAATGTCCCTTTAAGCAAAGTTTATTTTTATAGCCACAAAACTGCACAATGCAGTCCGTGCAGCAAATGAGAACTTAGAATGTAATTGTTTGTTAATGTCTTGCTGGCAGGTGTCACAGATAATGGGTTAACTTTACATCTGAAATAGGACTCTGCCTGAGATGCTAAATTAGATTATGTGCAGATATGGGTTATTTATTTTTATAGTTAGTGCTTGCAGATGCATAACCAATGTACATCGGCAAGCAAAAATAACTTGTCTAGATGTAGCAGAAGTAAATAATTTATAGGATGTCTTGTTATTTGCACTCTTGATACGACAGAATGGTGCCTTTTTGCATGAGGACATCTTAAAAGAATTGTTTTAATTGTGCTCGCATTTCACTTAGTTTAAAAGGATTGAAAAGATCCTGATTTCCTTTTACCTCTAGCGACTCCAAAGTAGAGACTGTTCCCTCATATTATATATATATATATGTGTGTGTACATATGTATTTATGTATTTCTATGAGTATATATGTATTTACAGACATATATACACATGTCTAAAGATGTATATGTATGTATATATGTGTGTACATATGTATTTATGTATTTCTATGAGTATATATGTATTTACAGACATATATACACATGTCTAAAGATGTATATGTATGTATATATGTGTGTACATATGTATTTATGTATTTCTATGAGTATATATGTATTTACAGACATATATACACATGTCTAAAGATGTATATGTATGTATATATGTGTGTACATATGTATTTATGTATTTCTATGAGTATATATGTATTTACAGACATATATACACATGTCTAAAGATGTATATGTATGTATATATGTGTGTACATATGTATTTATGTATTTCTATGAGTATATATATATTTACAGACATATATACACATGTCTAAAGATGTATATGTATGTATATATGTGTGTACATATGTATTTATGTATTTCTATGAGTATATACTGTATATATATATTTACATCTGCTATGTGAAGAACAGAGGAATGTGGAATATTAGTATTTTCATGTTGGGTTAGCACACATAGAAATATGCGATCGGGTTTGCAGACTTGTAATACGCACTCTACCCGACGCACGCAAAAAACCTTACTTCTAGTGGAGTTGTGGGTGGGAGCGTTAAATACTGCTCCACTTGTAATCTGGCCCTTTCTTAGCTGTTTAAATTTAAATTTTGAAAGGTGCATATCTTTGAAACAAAAACATTTTTTTTTTAAAATATGCTGAGATTTTGCACTTTTATAGCTATTACTAGTGAATACAAAACTGCCAAATTTGAGTTAAGCCATTTTAAAGTTAATTAATGTAGAAAGAAGTGATGATTGTCAGAAACAAAATTCGTTGGCATAATTATGATATTTAGAAGTTAGTAAAAATTTGGGGGTAAAAAAAATCTCCTTTTTTACATAGAGATGCTCAGGAGATATTTTCTAGTCAGCATTTTACATTTATGCTGCATCAGTTTCAAAGTGATTCCACATTTGTGTATTATATCTCTTTTATTCTCTAAGGCCTAGATTTAGAGTTGGGCGGTAGCCGTCAAAACCAGCGTTAGAGGCTCCTAACGCTGGTTTTTACCGCCCGCTGGTATTTGGAGCCAGTCATTAAAGGGTCTAACGCTCACTTTTCAGCCGCGACTTTTCCATACCGCAGATCCCCTTACGTCAATTGCGTATCCTATCTTTTCAATGGGATCTTTCTAACGCCGGTATTTAGAGTCGTGGCTGAAGTGAGCGTTAGAAATCTAACGACAAAACTCCAGCCGCAGAAAAAAGTCAGGAGTTAAGAGCTTTCTGGGCTAACGCCGGTTTATAAAGCTCTTAACTACTGTGCTCTAAAGTACACTAACACCCATAAACTACCTATGTACCCCTAAACCGAGGTCCCCCCACATCGCCGCCACTCTATTAAAATTTTTTAACCCCTAATCTGCCGACCGCACGCCGCTGCCACCTACGTTATCCCTATGAACCCCTAATCTGCCGCCCCTAACACCGCCGACCCCTATATTATATTTATTAACCCCTAATCTGCCCCCCTCACCGTCGCCTCCACCTGCCTACACTTATTAACCCCTAATCTGCCGAGCGGACCGCACCGCTACTATAATAAAGTTATTAACCCCTAATCCGCCTCACTCCCGCCTCAATAACCCTATAATAAATAGTATTAACCCCTAATCTGCCCTCCCTAACATCTCCGACACCTAACTTCAAGTATTAACCCCTAATCTGCCGATCGGAGCTCACCGCTACTCTAATAAATTTTTTAACCCCTAAAGCTAATTCTAACCCTAACCCTAACACCCCCTAAGTTAAATATAATTTTATTCTAACGAAATAAATTAACTCTTATTAAATAACATTCCTATTTAAATCTAAATACTTACCTGTAAAATAAATCCTAATATAGCTACAATATAAATTATAATTATATTGTAGCTATTTTAGGATTAATATTTATTTTACAGGTAACTTACAGGTAATTATTTTAACCAGGTACAATAGCTATTAAATAGTTAAGAACTATTTAATAGTTACGTAGTTAAAATAATTACAAAATTACCTGTAAAATAAATTCTAACCTAAGTTACAATTAAACCTAACACTACACTATCAATAAATACAATTAAATAAACTACCTACAATTATCTACAATTAAACCTAACACTACACTATCAATAAATACAATTCCTACAAATAAATACAATTAAATAAACTAACTAAAGTACAAAAAATAAAAAAGAACTAAGTTACAAAAAATAAAAAAATATTTACAAACATTAGAAAAAAATTACAACAATTTTAAACTAATTACATCTACTCTAAGCCCCCTAATAAAATAACAAAGACCCCCAAAATAAAAAAATGCCCTACCCTATTCTAAATTACAAAAGTTCAAAGCTCTTTTACCTTACCAGCCCTTAAAAGGACCTTTTGTGGGGCATGCCCCAAAGAATTCAGCTCTTTTGCCTGTAAAAAAAAACATACAATACCCCCCCAACATTACAACCCACCACCCACATACCCCTAATCTAACCCAAACCCTCCTTAAATAAACCTAACACTAAGCCCCTGAAGATCTTCCTACCTTGTCTTCACCATGCCAGTTAGCCAATCAGATTGAGCTTGCATTCTATTGGCTGATCGGAACAGCCAATAGAATGCAAGCTCAATCTGATTGGCTGATTGAATCAGCCAATCGGATTGAACTTGATTCTGATTGGCTGATTCCATCAGCCAATCAGAATTTTCCTACCTTAATTCCGATTGGCTGATAGAATCCTATCAGCCAATCGGAATTCGAGGGACGCCATCTTGGATGACGTCCCTTAAAGGAACCGTCATTCGTCGGGAAGTCGTCGGAAGAAGAAGATGGGTCCGCGGTGGAGGTCTTCAAGATGGAGCCGGTCGTCATCAGATGAAGATAGAAGATGCCGCTTGGATCAAGATGGTTGCCGGTCCGGATCGCCTCTTCTTCCCAGATACAATGAAGACTTTGGAGCCTCTTCTGGAACTCTTCAGCCGCCGGATGATGGATGTCTAGCCCCCGCTTGGGCTTGGATGAAGATTTCGGAGCCTGGAACGATCGGTAATACCTGGCATGGTGAAGACAAGGTAGGAAGATCTTCAGGGGCTTAGTGTTAGGTTTATTTAAGGGGGTTTGGGTTAATTTAGGGGTATGTGGGTGGTGGGTTGTAATGTTGGGGGGGTATTGTATGTTTTTTTTACAGGCAAAAGAGCTGAATTCTTTGAGGCATGCCCCACAAAAGGTCCTTTTAAGGGCTGGTAAGGTAAAAGAGCTTTGAACTTTTGTAATTTAGAATAGGGTAGGGCATTTTTTTATTTTGGGGGTCTTTGTTATTTTATTAGGGGGCTTAGAGTAGGTGTAATTAGTTTAAAATTGTTGTAATTTTTTTCTAATGTTTGTAAATATTTTTTTATTTTTTGTAACTTAGTTCTTTTTTATTTTTTGTACTTTAGTTAGTTTATTTAATTGTATTTATTTTTAGGAATTGTATTTAATTTATTTATTGATAGTGTAGTGTTAGGTTTAATTGTAGATAATTGTAGGTAGTTTATTTAATTTATTTATTGATAGTGTAGTGTTAGGTTTAATTGTAACTTAGGTTAGGATTTATTTTACAGGTAATTTTGTAATTATTTTAACTAGGTAACTATTAAATAGTTATTAACTATTTAATAGCTATTGTACCTGGTTAAAATAATTACAAAGTTGCCTGTAAAATAAATATTAATCCTAAAATAGCTACAATATAATTATAAATTATATTGTAGCTATATTAGGGTTTATTTTACAGGTAAGTATTTAGATTTAAATAGGAATAATTTATTTAATAAGAGTTAATTTATTTTGTTAGATAAAAATTATATTTAACTTAGGGGGGTGTTAGGGTTAGACTTAGCTTTAGGGGTTAATACATTTATTATAGTAGTGGTGAGCTCCGATCGGCAGATTAGGGGTTAATTATTGTAGGTAGCTGGCGGCGACGTTGTGGGGGGCAGATTAGGGGTTAATAAATATAATATAGGGGTCGGCGGTGTTAGGGGCAGCAGATTAGGGGGTACATAGGGATAATGTAGGTAGCGGCGGTATACGGAGCGACAGATTAGGGGTTAAAAATAATATGCAGGTGTCAGCGATAGCGGGGGCGGCAGATTAGGGGTTAATAAGTGTAAGGTTAGGGGTGTTTAGGCTCGGGGGTACATGTTAGAGTGTTAGGTGCAGACGTAGGAAGTGTTTCCCCATAGAAAACAATAGGGCTGCGTTAAGAGCTGAACGCTGCTTTTTTGCAGGTGTTAGGTTTTTTTTCAGCTCAAACAGCCCCATTGTTTTCTATGGGGATATCGTGCACGAGCACGTTTTTGAAGCTGGCCGCGTCCGTAAGCACCGCTGATATCTAGAGTTGCAGTGGCGTTAAATTATGCTCTACGATCCCTTTTTGGAGCCTAACGCACTGAAAACCCAGCCATTCTGTGAACTCTAAATACCAGCGGTATTTAAAAGGTGCAGGAGAAAAAAAACACGCGTAGCTAACGCACCCCTTTGGCCGCCAAACTCTAAATCTAGCCATATGAAAGGGCAGTCCCTGGAAGTCACAACTATATATAGGGCTAGATTTATCATTTTGCGAACAAACATTGGCCTAGATTTAGAGTTCTGCGTTAGCCGTCAAAAAAGCAGCGTTAAGGGGTCCTAACGCTGCTTTTTACCGTCCGCTGGTATTTAGAGTCAGCCAGGAAAGGGTCTACCGCTCACTTCCTTACCGCGACTACAGGCTACCGCAGACCCCCTTACGTCAATTGCGTATCCTATCTTTTATATGGGATCTGCCTAACGCTGGTATTTGGAGTCCTGGAAGAAGTGATCGGAACAGCCAATAGAATGCGATCTCAATCTGATTGGCTGATTGAATCAGCCAATCAGATTTTTCCTACCTTAATTCCGATTGGCTGATAGAATCCTATCAGCCAATCGGAATTCGAGGGACGCCATCTTGGATGACGTCCCTTAAAGGAACCTTCATTCGTCGTTAGTCCGTTGGGGAAGGAGGATGTTCCGCGTCAGCGGGATGAAGATGGATCCGGAAGATAGAAGATGCCGCTTGGAAGAAGACATCGCCCGGATGGAGGACCTCTTCTTTGTCGCTTGGAGGAAGACATCGCCCGGATGGAGGACCTCTTCTTTGCCGCTTGGATCAAGATTTCGCCCGGATGGAGGACCACATCGCCCGGATTGGATGAAAACTTCGGCTCGGCTGAGTGAAGACGACTCAAGGTAGGGAGATCTTAAGGGGGTTAGTGATAGGTTTTTTAAAGGGTTTTTTTGGGCCGGTTAGAATAGGGGTATGTGGGTGGTGGGTTGTAATGTTGGGGGGGGTATTGTATTTTCTTTTACAGGTAAAGGAGCTGATTACTTTGGGGCAATGCCCCGCAAAAGGCCCTTTTAAGGACTGGTAAAAGAGCTGATTACTTTTGTAATTTAGAATAGGGTAGGGAATTTTATTATTTTGGGGGGCTTGAATCAGCCAATCAGATTCAAGTTCAATCCGATTGGCTGATCCAATCAGCCAATCAGATTGAGCTCACATTCTATTGGCTGTTCCGATCAGCCAATAGAATGCAAGCTCAATTGGCTGATTGGATCAGCCAATCAGATTTTTCCTACCTTAATTCCGATTGGCTGATAGAATCCTATTAGCCAATCGGAATTCGAGGGACGCCATCTTGGATGACGTCACTTAAAGGAATATTCATTCGGCGAGTAGGCGTCGGTGGATGAAGATGGCTCTGCGTCGGCTGCTTTGAAGATGGCTCCGCTCCGGATGGATGAAGATTGAAGACGCCGCCTGGATGAAGACTTCTATCAGATGGAAGACCTCTTCAGCGCCCCTTGGATGAAGACTTCGGCCGCTGCGGATGTCCTTTTCTGTTCCATCGGTGGTCGGCTCGCTGAAGACGGCTAAAGGTAGGATGATCTTCAGGGGGGTAGTGTTAGGTTTTTTAAGAAGGGATTGGGTGGGTTAGAGTAGGGGTATGTGGTGGTGGGTTTCAATGTTGGGGGGGTTGTTTTTTTTTAACATGCAAAAGAGCTGAATACTTTGGGGCATGCCCGCAAAAGGCCCTTTTAAGGGCTGGTAAGGTAATAGAGCTGTTAACTTTCGTAATTTAGAATAGGGTAGGGCATTTTTTATTTTGGGGGGCTTTGTTATTTTATTAGGGGGCTTAGATTAGGTGTAATTATCTTAAAAATCTTGTAATATTTTTTTATTTTTTGTAACTTAGTTTTTTTTATTTTTTGTACTTTAGTTAGTTTATTTAATTGTATTTAATTGTAGGTATATGTAATTAATTAATTTAATTTATTTAATGATAGTGTAGTGTTAGGTTTAATTGTAACTTAGGTTAGGATTTATTTTACAAGTAAATTTGTCTTTATTTTAACTAGGTAGCTATTAAATAGTTAATAACTATTTAATAGCTATTGTGCTTAGTTAAAATAAATTGAAATTTCCCTGTAAAATAAAAATAAATCCTAAAATAGCTACAATATAATTATTAGTAATATTGTAGCTATATTTGGGTTTATTTTACAGGTAAGTATTTAGTTTTAATTAGGATTAATTTAGTTAATAATAGTAATTTTATTTAGATTTATTAAAATAATATTTAAGTTAGGGGGGTGTTAGGGTTAGTGTTAGACTTAGGTTTAGGGGTTAATAATTTGATTATAGGTTGCGGCGGTATAGGGGGGCAGGATAGGGGTTAACTAGTTTAATATAGATGGCGGCGGTATAGGGGGGGCAGGATAGGGGTTAATAAATTTATTATAGATGGCGACGGTGTAGGGGGGGCAGATTAGGGGTTTAATAAGTTTAATATAGGTTGCGGCGGGGTCCGGGAGCGGCGGTTTAGGGGTTAAACTATTTATTTAGTTGCGGCGGGGTACGGGATCGGCAGGATAGGGGTTAATAAATTTATTATAGGTGGCGGCGGTATAGGGGGGCAGGATAGGGGTTAATACCGTAAGCAACGCTGGTATTGAGGGTTCAAGTGGAGCTAAATTATGCTCAACGCACCCTTTTCTGAGCCTAACGCAGCCACTCAGACAACTCTAAATACCAGCGTTGTCTTAAGGGTGCGCTGGGAAAAAAAGCAGCGTTAGCTACGTGGGTCTTTACCGACAAAACTCTAAATCTAGGCGATTGTCTGCATTTCATTGCAAATTGTGAGGCACATTTGTTTCCCATATTTACATGCTCCCTTACCCTTTTGGTTTATAGTAGGGCTTGTCAGTAACCCTGTCGAATTAATCTGGGTTTATGATATAGTGGTTTAACCCCTTCAGTACTGGGAATTTTAAACAGAAATAGAGCCGTGAATAGATTGGCTGTGAATCTGTAGGGCGCGGCATTGCACAAGCAGTTCACCAGAACTGCTTGTGCAATGTTAAATGCCGACAGCGTATGCAGGGTGGACATGATTCATTATAGCGAATCATGTATGCCCGGGGTATCATAAATCTATCCATTGTTTTTTTATTTTTATTTACCTATCAAAACTATATATTTCTTTTAAGTAGCTAACCAAAGGTATTGATCTAGGCCCAAACTTTGGGGTTCTCACTGAAATTATTTAAATACGCTTGTGCAGTCATAACACAAATGGTTGTAAAAGCTTCTCTAAAATCTCACTTGTTTAGAAATAGCAGACATGCATGGCATTGTAATTGCTTTTTTGGTAATAAGAAGGCCTCTAATTGCAGCTGCGCACTGCACTTCTGAAATTCCCAGCAGTGAAGAGGTTTATTAGCTGTTAAGGGTAATAAAATGTAGTGTAAGGATTACACTCCCACCTGACACCACCCAACTCCTTGATCACTCCCAAACAGCTCTCTCCCCCACACCCAGTCCTCACTACCAGTCTGACAGTCTGACAGTATGCAGTTTAGGGATTTTTTTTATTATTATTATTATTTTTTTATGCAGTTTTGGAAGCCCTCCTCCACCCTTTCACCTACCTGATCCCTCCCAAACATCTCTCTAACCCTCCCACTATTGTCAGCCATCTTAGGTACTGGCAACTGTCTGACAGTACTCAGTTCATAGTATTTTTCAAAACGTATTTATAATATATATTTTTTATTATTGATAATGTATTTTTTCTGTAGCATAGGGGTCCCCTTCACCCTCCCTCTCTCCTCCCACCCCGTGATCATTTTGTAGGCCCCCTCCGATTTTTTTCTGCAGTGTAGCGTCCCATCCCTCCCTATCCCTTCCAAACGTATTTGCCATAGCCTAGGGTCCCCCTCCCCCTTCTGCTACTGGGGCACTGTCTTTAATGATCTGTAAATCTGTATTTATATTGTAATGGAACAATGATTAAGCTCTATTACCTTATGTAGGCAGATGCTGGAAGCCCACAAACAGCAAGTCTTGGTTGTCACTTGACTGCTTGGGTTTCCAACGTTATGGAAGTAGATCTACGCTATTCTGTACGATGGGCTGTGTATCACATGATGTAGATCTACGCTATTCTGTATGATGGGCTGTGTATCACATGACGTAGATCTACGCTATTCTGTACGATGGGCTGTTTATCGCATGACGTAGATCTACGCTATTCTGTATGATGGGCTGTGTATCACATGACGTAGATCTATGCTATTCTGTACGATGGGCTGTGTATCGCATGACATAGATCTACGCTATTCTGTACGATGGGCTGTGTATCACATGACGTAGATCTACGCTTTTCTGTATGATGGGCTGTGTATCACATGACGTAGATCTACGCTATTCTGTACGATGGGCTGTGTATCACATGACGTAGATCTACGCTATTCTGTATGATGGGCTGTGTATCACATGACGTAGATCTATGCTATTCTGCACGATGGGCTGTGTATCACATGACGTAGATCTACGCTATTCTGTACGATGGGCTGTGTATCACATGACGTAGATCTACGCTATTCTGTACGATGGGCTGTGTATCACATGACGTAGATCTACGCTATTCTGTACGATGGGCTGTGTATCACATGACGTAGATCTACGCTATTCTGTATGATGGGCAGTGCATCACATGACGTAGATCTACGCTATTCTGTATGATGGGCTGTGTATCACATGATGTAGATCTACGCTATTCTGTACGATGGGCTGTGTATCACATGATGTAGATCTACGCTATTCTGTATGATGGGCTGTGTATCACATGACGTAGATCTACGCTATTCTGTATGATGGGCTGTGTATCACATGACATAGATCTACTCTATTCTGTATGATGGGCTGTGTATCACATGACGTAGATCTATGCTATTCTGTATGATGGGCTGTGTATCACATGACATAGATCTACGCTATTCTGTATGATGGGCTGTGTATCACATGATGTAGATCTACGCTATTCTGTATGATGAGCTGTGTATCACATGACGTAGATCTACGCTATTCTGTACGATGGGCTGTGTATCACATGATGTAGATCTACGCTATTCTGTATGATGGGCTGTGCATCACATGACGTAGATCTACGCTATTCTGTATGATGGGCTGTGTATCACATGATGTAGATCTACGCTATTCTGTACGATGGGCTGTGTATCACATGACGTAGATCTACGCTATTCTGTATGATGGGCTGTGTATCACATGACGTAGATCTACGCTATTCTGTATGATGGGCTGTGTATCACATGACATAGATCTACGCTAATCTGTATGATGGGCTGTGTATCACATGACGTAGATCTACGCTATTCTGTATGATGGGCTGTGTATCACATGACGTAGATCTATGCTATTCTGTATGATGGGCTGTGTATCACATGACGTAGATCTACGCTATTCTGTATGATGGGCTGTGTATCACATGACGTAGATCTACGCTATTCTGTATGATGGGCTGTGTATCACATGACGTAGATCTACGCTATTCTGTATGATGGGCTGTGTATCACATGACGTAGATCTATGCTATTCTGTATGATGGGCTGTGTATCACATGACATAGATCTACGCTATTCTCTATGATGGGCTGTGTATCACATGATGTAGATCTACGCTATTCTGTATGATGAGCTGTGTATCACATGACGTAGATCTACGCTATTCTGTACGATGGGCTGTGTATCACATGACGTAGATCTACGCTATTCTGTATGATGGGCTGTGCATCACATGATGTAGATCTACGCTATTCTGTATGATGGGCTGTGTATCACATGATGTAGATCTGCGATATTCTGTACGATGGGCTGTGTATCACATGACGTAGATCTACGCTATTCTGTATGATGGGCTGTGTATCACATGACGTAGATCTACGCTATTCTGTATGATGGGCTGTGTATCACATGACGTAGATCTACGCTATTCTGTATGATGGGCTGTGTATCACATGACGTAGATCTACGCTATTCTGTATGATGGGCTGTGTATCACATGACATAGATCAACGCTATTCTGTATGATGGGCTGTGTATCACATGACGTAGATCTACGCTATTCTGTACGATGGGCTGTGTATCACATGACATAGATCTACGCTATTCTGTATGATGGGCTGTGTATCACATGACGTAGATCTACGCTATTCTGTATGATGGGCTGTGTATCACATGACATAGATCTACGCTATTCTGTATGATGGGCTGTGTATCACATGACGTAGATCTACGCTATTCTGTACGATGGGCTGTGTATCACATGACATAGATCTACGCTATTCTGTATGATGGGCTGTGTATCACATGACATAGATCTACGCTATTCTGTATGATGGGCTGTGTATCACATTACGTAGATCTACGCTATTCTGTATGATGGGCTGTGTATCACATGACGTAGATCTACGCTATTCTGTATGATGGGCTGTGTATCACATGACGTAGATCTACGCTATTCTGTATGATGGGCTGTGTATCACATGACGTAGATCTACGCTATTCTGTATGATGGGCTGTGTATCACATGACGTAGATCTACGCTATTCTGTACGATGGGCTGTGTATCACATGACGTAAATCTACGCTATTCTGTATGATGGGCTGTGTATCACATGATGTAGATCTACGCTATTCTGTACGATGGGCTGTGTATCACATGACATAGATCTACGCTTTTCTGTATGATGGGCTGTGTATCACATGACGTAGATCTACGCTATTCTGTACGATGGGCTGTGTATCACATGACATAGATCTATGCTATTCTGTATGATGGGCTGTGTATCACATGACGTAGATCTACGCTATTCTGTATGATGGGCTGTGTATCACATGACATAGATCTACGCTATTCTGTATGATGGGCTGTGTATCACTTGACGTAGATCTACGCTATTCTGTATGATGGGCTGTGTATCACATGACGTAGATCTACGCTATTCTGTACGATGGGCTGTGTATCACATGACGTAGATCTACGCTATTCTGTATGATGGGCTGTGTATCACTTGACGTAGATCTACGCTATTCTGTATGATGGGCTGTGTATCACATGACGTAGATCTACGCTATTCTGTACGATGGGCTGTGTATCACATGACATAGATCTACGCTATTCTGTATGATGGGCTGTGTATCACATGATGTAGATCTATGCTATTCTGTACGATGGGCTGTGTATCACATGACATAGATCTACGCTATTCTGTATGATGGGCTGTGTATCACATGACGTAGATCTACGCTATTCTGTACGATGGGCTGTGTATCACATTACGTAGATCTACGCTATTCTGTATGATGGGCTATGTATCACATGACGTAGATCTACGCTATTCTGTATGATGGGCTGTGTATCACATGACATAGATCTACGCTATTCTGTATGATGGGCTGTGTATCACATGACGTAGATCTACGCTATTCTGTATGATGGGCTGTGTATCACATGATGTAGATCTACGTCCATTTGGCCGAAGGTGTTAAACCACTGCTTCATAAATATCAGTTTCATGTTCAAATAAGCATGCCTGCAAGCAGTCAGAACTTCCGCCAAATGATAAATCTAGCGCATAATATAATATCATATAATAAACCTGTGTTAATGCCCCTTCCTGCTGAATAAATGTGTTTGTTATTTATTTGAATTTAGAAGGAAATACAAGAGAAACAAAAAACACATATTTGTTTGATTCTTTTTTTCTTAATCAGTATTTTTTTCTAAATTACATGTAGATTATATTATTTGCTTTCTTCGAGAAAAAAAAGGGTCTGTTTCAATTCAGATTATTCCAATGCAGTTGTTAGTGACAAGAGGTCACAATTTAAGCCTAGATGAAAGGAGATATTGGGGCCTATCTATCAAGCTCCGAATGGTGCTTGATGCCCCGTGTTTCTGGCGAGCCTGCAGGCTCGCCAGAAACAGCAGTTATGAAGCAGCGGTCACAAAGACCGCTGCTCGATAACCTGTCCGCCTGCTCTGAGCAGGCGGAGAGACATCGCCGGAATTCAACCCGATCGAGTACGATCAGGTTGATTGACACCTCCCTGCTGGCAGACCATTGGCCGCGAGTCTGCAGGGGGCGACGTTGCACCAGCAGCTCTTGTGAGCTGCTGGTGCAATGCTGAATACGAAGAGCGTATTGCTCTCCGCATTCAGCGAGGTCTGGCGGACCTGATCCGCAATTCTTTATTCAGTGTTTTCTCGTCTCCCTCACTCACTCAATGCATCGCTTATCCCAATTCTTTATTCAGTGTTTTCTCGTCTCCCTCACTCACTCAATGCATCGCTTATCCCAATTCTTTATTCAGTGTTTTCTCGTCTCCCTCACTCAATGCATCGCTTATCCCAATTCTTTATTTAGTCTTTTCTCTTCTCCCTCATTCAATGCATCGTTTATCCCAATTCTTTATTCAGTCTTTTCTTGTCTCCCTCCTTCACTCACACCTAGATTATGCGTTTTGGGCTAAACAGGGTGCAAAACAAACGTAACAAAAGTTGCGTTTTTTCACCCTCCATAGCGCTGCTATTACGAGTTACTAAAAAAGCCTCCTTGTGCGTGCGATATGGTGGCGTTAAGCTCCATACCGCACAAAAGCCAAGGGCTGCTTTGACGTGCTCGTGCATGCTTTTCCCCATAGACATCATTGGGGAGAGAGTGTTAGAGAAAACCTAACACCTGAAACACAGAATGAAACATTTCCGTAACGCAACCCCATTGATGTCTAACATAAACCCCAATTCTAAACACCCCTAATTCGCTTCCCCCGATTTCGCCGCCACCTAAATAAAATCACGAAAAATAAAAAACACTTAGATTACAAAAATAAACAAAATTATCCAAAATAAAAACAATTACACCTAATCTAATAGCCCTATACAAATAAAAAAGCCCCCCAAAATAAAAACACCCCCTAGCCTACAATAAACTACCAATAGCCTTTAAAAGGGCCTTTTGTAGGGCATTGCCCTAAAGAAATCAGCTCTTTTACCTGTAAAAAAATACAAAGTCCCCCCAACAGTAAAACCCACCGCCCATCCTACCCCCCAAAATAAAAATAAAATAAAAAAAATAAAAAAAACTAAGCTACCCATTGCCCCTAAAGGGACTTTTATATGGGCATTGACCTTAAAAGGGCATTTAGCTCTTTTTCAAAGCCCAAAGCCCTAATCTAAAAAAAAAAAAAACACCCCCAAAAAATTAAAAATAAACTTAACACTAACCCCAAAAGATCTACTTAAGGTTTCTGAAGTCCAGACATCCATTTACATCCAGGCGGTGAGGTCTTCATCCAGGTGGCGAGGTCTTCATCCATCCCGGGGGGTCTTCTATCTTCATCCCGGCAGCACGGAGCCATCCTGGAACCTGAAGACATTCTGCATGGAGCGTCCTCTTCATACGGTCTGAAGTTGAATGCAAGGTAGCCGTTTCAACTTCCAAAGCTCCCAAGACTGCTGCATCTAAAACCTGCGTTATATACTGAGCAAACGGAGGATCTTGGAGGAATAGCGGGAGGAGCTGGAAGAAAAAATCTGACACGTTACTAACATTCATCTAAAATTAGATTTCCAGATTGCTATAGGCGCCCCCTTCATTCCCCAATTTTCTATTTTCTAATACTGTGGAGTCGATTGTGAGAAACCCCACTAGTAAGGGAGGCCATATCTGGTTTTGAGTTTAAACAGTTCATAAACCCTCGTTTTGTATTTTGACAAATTTGAATCAGCCAATAGAATGAGAGCTGCTAAAATCCTATTGGCTGTTCAAATCAGCCAATAGGATTTAAGCAGCTCTCATTCTATTGGCAGATTCATCAGTCAATAAATTGAGAGCTGTTTAAATCCTATTGGCTGATTTGAACAGCCAATATGATTTTAGCAGCTCTCATTCTATTAGCTGATTCAAATTTTTCAGCCAATAGGAATGCAAGGGACGCCATCTTGAATCACGTACCTTGCATTGAAGATTCAGTGTACGGTGGTGACCGTATGAAGAATGAAGAGGATGCTCAGCGCTGGATGTCTTCAGGATGGACACGCTCCGTGCCACCGGTATCAAGATAGAAGATGCCGCCTGAATGAAGATTGAAGAGGCCATCTGGATGAAGACTTCTCGCCGCTTGGATGAGGACTTCGCTGCTGGGATAAAAATTGAAGAGACCTTCTGGATGAAGAATTCTCGCTGCCTGGTTTAGGGGTTACTAGTTTGATTTATTATATTTTGTTGTGGGGGGCTTGCGGTTTAGGCGTTAATAATATTTAAATAGTGTTTGCGATGCGAGAGGGCGGCGGTTTTGGGGTTAATAAATGTATTATAGTGGTGACAATGTCGGGGAGTGGCGGAAGAGGGGTTAATAAATTTTATTAATGGCGGTGATGTCGGGAGCGGCAGATTAGGGGTTAATAAATTTATTATATTTGTGATGCAGGAGGGCCTCGGTTTAGGGGTTAATAGGTAGTTTATGGTGTTATTGTACTTTTTAATACATTAGTTATGAGATTTATTTTACAGCTTTGTAGCGTAAAACTCATAACTACTGACTTTAGAGTGTAATGCTCGCTTTTTAGCCTCACCGCAAAACTCGAGTCGTAATACCAGAATCCCATTAAAATACGTCATTTTTAAGAGTGCGGTACACCTATACCGACAAGACTCGTAATGGCTGTGGTGCTGTTTTAACACTGAAAATACCATATTTTCAGCGTTAAGAGCCATAACGCACCACTCATAATCTAGCTGATAGTGAATATTAGCAATTATGCATGCTATGTATTGTAATTGAATGCATTTCCAGGTGTGTGAGTGTAGGTGAGGCAATGGTCACGTTTTTTGTTTTTAGCCAATGACTTGGCTTCTTAAGGTACAAAAGGAAGGTGCCTTGAGAAATACCCTAGTTACAAAAACGGCAGTTGGCCGAAACGCGTCAGCAGGTAACTAACGCTACCCCACTATACTCGTGCCCTTCTTGAGTGTTATATTTATGTTCTGTATGAAGTCACATTTTTTTTTTTTTTAAATATTTATTTTATAAGAATTCTGCAAAATACGATACATGACACCAGACCCGGCCTAGGGGTTACACAGTATGGCCGTCAGTGGGCGAGAGCAAAGTCATTTTTCAATAGATTATAAAAACTGTATAAACATGGTATTCAGTCATAGTAACAGAGTAAATTTCCTAACAGAACGAGTTGGAGGAAGGAGGGTAGGGGAACAGAAAAAAATTACCCAAATGGGCCAACCCTGGACTTACACAAAACTATCATAAGTGGGAGAAGATGTGGTCAGTATACAACCTAAAGAGGTCATCTCTGAGAACCATAAATCAGAAGGGGTAAGAGTCAGGTGAGTCCATGCATTAATGCAAGTGTAGTCTAGGTTTGGTGGGGGGGGGGTTGTCATAAGGGGGTGTCAATAGAAGAGTTATCCAAAAGGGTAGGGGGAGCTAGTAAAGAAGAAGTTATGGCTCATTGACTGATTGAGAGAATCGCTATCCATCCGCTTGGATGAGGACTTCGCTGCTGGGATGAAAATTGAAGAGACCTTCTGGATGAAGAATTCTCGCTGCCTGGTTTAGGGGTTACTAGTTTGATTTATTATATTTTGTTGTGGGGGGCTTGCGGTTTAGGCGTTAATAATATTTAAATAGTGTTTGCGATGCAAGAGGGTGGTGGTTTTGGGGTTAATAAATGTATTATAGTGGTGACAATGTCGGGGAGTGGCGGAAGAGGGGTTAATAAATTTTATTAATGGCGGTGATGTCGGGAGCAGCAAATTAGGGGTTAATAAATTTATTATATTTGTGATGCAGGAGGGCCTCGGTTTAGGGGTTAATAGGTAGTTTATGGGTGTTATTGTACTTTTTAACACATTAGTTATGAGATTTATTTTACAGCTTTGTAGCGTAAAACTCATAACTACTGACTTTAGAGTGTAACGCTCGCTTTTTAGCCTCACCGCAAAACTTGAGTCGTAATACCAGAATCCCATTAAAATACGTCATTTTTAAGAGTGCGGTACACCTATACCGACAAGACTCGTAATGGCTGTGGTGCTGTTTTAACACTGAAAATACCATATTTTCAGCGTTAAGAGCCATAACGCACCACTCATAATCTAGCTGATAGTGAATATTAGCAATTATGCATGCTATGTATTGTAATTGAATGCATTTCCAGGTGTGTGAGTGTAGGTGAGGCAATGGTCACGTTTTTTGTTTTTAGCCAATGACTTGGCTTCTTAAGGTACAAAAGGAAGGTGCCTTGAGAAATACCCTAGTTACAAAAACGGCAGTTGGCCGAAACGCGTCAGCAGGTAACTAACGCTACCCCACTATACTCGTGCCCTTCTTGAGTGTTATATTTATGTTCTGTATGAAGTCACATTTTTTTTTTTTTTAAATATTTATTTTATAAGAATTCTGCAAAATACGATACATGACACCAGACCCGGCCTAGGGGTTACACAGTATGGCCGTCAGTGGGCGAGAGCAAAGTCATTTTTCAATAGATTATAAAAACTGTATAAACATGGTATTCAGTCATAGTAACAGAGTAAATTTCCTAACAGAACGAGTTGGAGGAAGGAGGGTAGGGGAACAGAAAAAAATTACCCAAATGGGCCAACCCTGGACTTACACAAAACTATCATAAGTGGGAGAAGATGTGGTCAGTATACAACCTAAAGAGGTCATCTCTGAAAACCATAAATCAGAAGGGGTAAGAGTCAGGTGAGTCCATGCATTAATGCAAGTGTAGTCTAGGTTTGGTGGGGGCGGGGGGTTGTCATAAGGGGGTGTCAATAGAAGAGTTATCCAAAAGGGTAGGGGGAGCTAGTAAAGAAGAAGTTATGGCTCATTGACTGATTGAGAGAATCGCTATACATCCAAATCCTCTCAGGTAAGGGAGAAAATTAGTCATTTAGGGTGTTACGGGCTTTAGGGGTCATAAGAGTCTCCCAGGGTTCCCAGATCTGGGCATGAGTGGCCATTTGACTATTGGCCAGATACACACCACTCTACATGGACTTGAGATATTCAACTGTCTCTAGTACACTTTTCCATCTCGGAGGTTATTTTTTTTTTCCAATTTCTAGCTTTCAGGAGCTTGGCGGATAGGAGGATGCAGATCAGTAGACACTTACTATGAGGGGGAATTGGAGGAATGTCTATATGGAGTAAATACATGGAAGGGAGCGTAACACTAGGAAGGCCTAGTTTGGTACACAGATGTCTCATCTTAGCCCAGTAGTTCATGAGTTGGAGGCAATCCCACCATATATGCATGGGGTTGCCTCTCCCACAGCATCCCCTCCAGCAGAGCCCCGATGTTGTAGGGTAGAATTTCTGCAATTTGATTGGCACCAAGTGCCATCGGGTGAGAAGTTTATAGAAGAGTTCATACTCCGTTACACAGTGTATGGCTATCCTGGTATCAGATATGGCACATTGCCATTGTTGTGTTGAGTGGTCTCTTCCCCACTCCCGTTCCCACGCCAAGGTATGAGGGGTTTCAAAGGAAGAGTTGTCGCCAAGAAGGCATTGATAGTGGACAGATAAGGGCTTATGTAGCTGAAGTTTGGTTGTCCATCTGGTTTCCCAGAGTGTTGTATCCCGGAGTGTCTCAGGGAGGAAACCCCATGCTCGTAACAAGGATCGTAACCTGGCAAAATCAAAGAGGAGATTGGAGGGAAGATCCCTCTTCACTATCAAGTCTGAATGGTTCAAGAGGTTGTCTTTATGGTAAAAGTCGCTTATTGTTCGTAATTGCAAGGTACTTCAGGTCCCGATAGAGAAGTTGGGAAGGGTTAGAAGAAGACTTACTACTGGTTGAACTAGGGACGGGTGGGGAGCTATCATTTTTAAATTGCGTAGGTGTAGCCACGCACTCCTACATTCCCTGACAATCAAATTAGAAAGAGTAAGTGACTGGAGGCTGTGACTCGCCATCCAGAGTAGGTCCTCAGGTTTAACATGAGCTGGGAGGGAAGCCTGTTCCAGTTCTGTGGGAGATCAGAGCTCCATGCAGAAGCATGGGTGATCATTGCAGCATCATGATAGGTTCTGATGTGTGGAAGCCCTATCCCTCCCTTCTCTACAGGTCTATGCAAGATATTTGCCGCTACTCTTGGCTTCTCCCCTCCCCAGATATAGTCAGATATAAGTCATTGGAATCAAGCAAGGATATTCTGAGGGACAAGGAGAGGCAGGCATCGGAAGAGATAAGTGATTTTAGGAAGTATCATCATCTTGGAAGCAGCCGCGCAGCCAAGCCAAGAGATCTCCTCATATCTCTTAGAGCTTAGGAGGGAGTCAATTTGTGTCAAATGGGGAGAATAGTTGTTTGCCATTATTACTTTCTTGTCATGAGAAAGGAAAACTCCCAGATGCTTAATTCCTTCAGTTGACCATTTAAAGGGGTAGAGTCTTTGTAAAGTCTTGAGTTCCTCCAATGGGAGTCCCACGGAGTAAGCTTCAGTTTTAGATACATTAACTTTGTAATGCGACAGAGTGCCAAATAGATCCAGAAGGGCAAAAAGAGGGGGAAGGGAGGTCAATGGGTCGGACAAAAAGATAGTGATGTCATCCGCAAATAGGGCAAGTTTCTGTTCCAGATCATGAATTATGAGGCCTTGGATCTCCTTTTGTTGTCTAATGGCAGCAGCCAGAGGCTCGATAGATAGCACATACAAGATAGGGGATAGCGGACATCCCTGCCTTGTGCTGTTGGTGATCAAAACAGGTGGGGAGATAAATCCCACCCCTCTCACTTTAGCTGAAGGGTTGGAGTATAGTGCGCCAATGGCTTTGCAAAGTGAGGGCGGTATACCAAAAGCTTTTAAGGTAAGGAACATATAATCCCATCTCACCCTGTGAAATGCTTTTTCCGCATCTATCGACAGGGTGAGCAATGGGAGGTCCATATCAGCGGATTCGGTATAGAGGTTTAGGAGTCTGGGCGTGTTGTCGGAGCCTTGTCGGCCCGTTACAAACCCTACTTGATCCAAATGTACTAAAGATGGGACATGGGTTGCCAGCCTGTTACCCAGAACCTTGGCATAGACCTTAACATCAATGTTAATGAGTGAAATTGGCCTGTAACTCTCACACTTAGTTGGATCCTCCCCCTCCTTGGGTATTATGAGGATGCTAGCTTCAAGAAACTCTTCAGATAAAGTACCTGAATTGCCCACCTCAAGGAAAAATCTCGTGAGGATTGGTGTTAATACAGGGGCATAGGTCTTATAAAACGATGCAGTGAAGCAATCAGGACCAGGGGCCTTACCGGTATTAAGAGAGCGTACTGCTAATTGAGTTTCTTCTTGTGTTAAAGGGAGTATCAAGTCGGTTACTTCCTCAGGGGAAAGGTGTGGTAAATAGAGCGAGTCAAGGAAGTTTGGGATCTGCTCTATACTTGCCTTGGGAGTATTAGGGTCAACCCCTAAATTAAATAGGGAGTGATAATAGTTTGCAAAAGCCATGCCTATATCTTTCGGTGCGTAGATAAGAGCACCCTTGGTCTTAATGGCAGAGATCCGTCGTTGTTGGTTTTGGTAGCTGAGTTTGTTTGCTAAGAGTCTATCAGCTTTGTTGCCTTTATAATAATAGAGTTGTTTTAGTGTAAGTAGTGTAGCTTGGACTCTCTTGCTCTCTCTCCTGTTTATCTCTTCTCGTATCTGTCCAACCAAATGTGAAAGTCCGTAAGAGGGATATAATTTATTATTGTTTTCCATTATTCTAAGCTCCGCATACAGTTTGGCTAGTAGAGTTTCATGTTTGCCCCTAAGCTGAGCTGTTCTAAATAGGAAGTAGCCTCTCATGTAGGCTTTAAAGGAGGCCCATAGTGTCGCAATGGAGGAATCCACAATGACTCGAGATATCTCGGGTGATTCAATGTCCGACATGAAGAAATCCAGGAGTCACCACGGCGGACGGGTTTCAGAATATGTAAGAAGGGAGCAAGTCACTACCACAAGGTCATGGTCCGACCAGGAGTACAGTTTAATACTTGAGGAAATACAGGTGTCCAAGGTCCAGCTATCACAAAAGAAGGTATCAAGCCTCGAATAAGAATTATGTGGCTTCAAAAAGTGGGTAAAATCTCTCTCAGATGGGGATAGGCATCTCCATATGTCATAGAGATTATATTGGAAGCATAGCTTCCGAAAAGCCACAGACTGGGAGGAGGCACTCCTATCCTGGGGAGAATTGTTCAGTGTCTTCCTATCTAGGAGAGGATCCCATACAAGGTTGAAATCACCTCCAATGATCAAGCGACCTCTCATCACCTTTTCAATGCACTCAAGTGTGGAACGGAGGAAGGGGACTTGCTTGGTGTTAGGGACGTATAGCGAAACTAAGGTGCATAAGATCTCATTGAGGCAACAGACTATTATCAGGAATCTTCCCTCTGGGTCAGACTCTCTATACTCAATTTCGCATTTAACTGATCTTTGTACGAGGACAGCCACACCTCTTGTTTTTTTCGGTGTAGGAAGCTGTTTCACAGACTGGAAAGTAGGAAGAATTGGTAAAAAAATCTGGTCCTTTCCTGCCAATGAGTTTCCTGCAAGAAGGCAATTTGGAGTTTGTGCCAGAGGAGATACCGGAGCAAGAGGCTTCGCTTTGTAGGGGAATTAAGACCCTGGGTATTAAGTGTAGCGAATCTGAGGGGAGGCATCTTGGGATGGTTCTCAACCACTATACCTAAGAGGTCGTAGTAGAGAAGGGGAGAGGGTGCACTATAGTTTTGTGTAATCGAAGAGCTGGAGTTGACAAGTCCAACTCGTTTAGTGGGTAGGGATCTGGGTAATGTCCAGGGATAAGTCGACTCAGAGTAGTATACTGCAAATGAAAAGTCAGGGGGGGATAATTTTCTCCTTCAAGTATCATGTCTACAAATTTGGGGGTCTTCTGTGGGGAGGGGTTCAGGTAAGTAGGTATTTGTTAGGAAAAAGGGGAGAAAGTGTTATCGTTTCACTTTCGTTGTGAGTGACCTATTATTTTAACCAAGAGTTCACAACTCAAAATGTGCGGGGGGGAGCTAGCATAAGGGGTCCTAGCCCCGCTAATCCCCAGGATTTAAGAGCGTAAGGGCAACTGATGTTGTCCCTTTAACTGATATGAAGTATCCTGGAGTGACACCAGGGGGGAAATATAGGGAATGTGTGTGTCAAGTTCAAGGGAATAGTCCAGAAGTCAGAGGCTGTGAGGGACGCAATCTGAGTTTTTAGTCCCAAACATAAAGGCACTATAAGCAAGGGGGACATTTGAACTTGACAGCATACAAAGTTTAACAAAATTTAACATTTAACATTTAACACAGTCAAACAATATAACTATTACAGTAAGAATATAATATATGGGCTTATCGAGGAACTGATGATAATCCATCAACTATCATGAGAAAAAATAATCATCCTCCTCCCTCCCTTATGTAAGATCTGGTTGGTGATTTCGTCGGTGAGATTATCAAGCTGTACAGCTTTATCTAACCAGATGAGGAGGGGATAAGGGAGAGGGGCATCTGGAAGGGAAGTAAGAGGTTAATAGGGAGAGGAAAAGAAGAAGAGAAAGGAGAGGAGAGGTAATAGAGAAGAGAAAAAGGGAGCGAGAGAGAGGGAGGGAGGGGGGAAAAGGAATGGGAGAGGAAAGGGAGGAGATGGAGGAAGGGGGGAGAGAAGGTAGAGGGAAGGAGTAGGAGAGGAGGAGGGGGAGTCCTGAGCATTTGGCGAGAGAAGCTGTAGCCTGGGGGTAGAAGGGCGGGGTTGAGGGAAAGGGGTAAGGGGGGAGGGGTAGGTAAAGGAAGTAAGGGAAGGGGAAAGGTAGGGTGTAAGGGAGGTGATCAGGAAGAGGGAGGTTAGATGATAAATGCTTCTAGAGTCGAAGTGGATCAATCAAAGCCACATTTATCTCTTCTGCGCAGAAGATGCAAGGTTCTCATTGGAGGGGCGTCTCTGAGTGGATGAGAGGGATCTTTGTGGGAGAGGGTCCCACTCAGGTGCTTTTGGTCTCAGTCTTTGTGGGGTAGGTACCTCACGGGAGGCTCCAGGATCATCCGGAAGGAGATCCTACCTGTGTAGAAGTGACCTGGCTTGCTGTATGGAGGAGGCGATGAATTGTTGGCCATCCTTTTGTGATAAATAGTCTGACAGGGAAGCCCCATCTGTATTTTATTCCTTTCTCTCTCAGGATCTTTGTGCAGAACTGATAGTTTCACCGTAGTTGGAGGGTATGTGGGGAGAGATCCGGGAATATCTGGAGATCCAAAAATGTATCTGTGAGTGCACCTTCTTTTGCCGCTGCTCTCAATAATTTTTCTCTGAAGGTGAAGTAATGAAGGCGGATGATGACATCCCTTGGTTTATCACCCTCCATATTACGAGGACATAGTGCTCTGTGGGCTCTATCTATCAGCATTTCTGAATCACTTGAGAGATCTACCAAAGCAGTAAAGAGTTCTAAGAGGTGGGCCAACTGTCTCCGGTATGCCCCTGATCCTGACATTGTTCTTTTGGGAGCTATCCTCCAGGTCAGCAAGTTTGGATTCTAGATCAGAGTTGTTGGCAAGGTTTTGGGAATAGCTTAATAGGCTTGCGTGGTCAACTGTTAGATCTTCCTGTTTACGTTCAAGGGTGTCTGTTCTATCACCAATACTCGCAATGTCCTTTTTAAGTTCTGCATGACTTTTATCAAATTTTTTAGAGAGTGATTCATGATGGTTCGCCAAGAGAGATTTGATAGAGTCCATAGTAAGAGGTTCATTGTGGTGTAAAGGATCGATTCTAGTCTTCATCGTTGGAAGATTTTGAGAATGGTGAGTAACAGTGTCCTCGAGTCCATCTTCTTCAGATGAAGTGTGGGTGGACATTGTTTGATTGCGGAAGTGTTCAACCATAGTGCGCTTTGGCGCGGAGGACCCTTTTTGTTTTCTTTTAAATGCTTGAGGGTCTATAATAAGACTGAGAAATATGCACAGAAGTGATCAATACTGAGTGACTGTGGTCTTCCCCTGTGAAAGTATTACATAGCGGGGTCAGCAGGGCCTAGACATTAGATTTTACTCCATGTTGGCTCAGAGTAGAAGTATGCAAGAAATCAGGTTGGTTAGGCGAGCCAGGAGAGGTTACAGGTGAGACCTTAATTCCAACACCCACACCTCAGGGATCTGGGGGATGCGATCTAAGAAACACTACTACAGGAAGGGGAAAAGGTAAATGGAAGCGACCAGCCAGAAGGATTAGGCTGGAAGGGGTGAGGGTGGGTGTATCCACAGGGCCTACCAAACAGTAGAAGTTAAGGGTTTAGAATGAGTAAGTACCCTGGAAAATACTCCTAGTCTATATATTGGAGGGTTCTTAGGGAGTCCAAATTAGAATAGGGTAGGTCAGGAACTGAGGGAACTTAGGACCTCCAAGGTCCTTTGGGCAGAGTAGAGGTATCAAGGTTACCACGGCTGATAATAGTGGTCTTTATTGGGGTTATTGCAGGTGCGATTCCTCTATTGAAAAACTTTCCTCACGGTGTGGTATCTTAGGGGTTAATTTTCTCTTATTGTAGGAGATCGTGAGTACCAGCCGAATTAGCGGTCACTACCTAGCAGTGGCTTGCAGCGGATGGTGGAGACAGGATCAGAAAAGGGCTAGTGAGCATGTAATCTGCGGTCCTGTTTCCTAGTCTGCTGCTCACCTGAGTACTCAAGGATTAATCCTCTGTAGTTCACATGTGGGGGAGAGGGGCTTCAATTAAAGTATCTCACACTCTCAGATGAAGTTGTCTCCAGAGTGGAAGCTCCAGCAATCACACACTCCCGGTAGTTCCCAGCAGTACACCCCTGCTAATGTTCCCAGGGGTGATATATTAAGTCCACCTCAGCAGTGTCCTGCTGTAAAGTTCAAAACAAGTAGTTTAGGTAGGTATTTATGGTATATTAGGGGAGCTGGGTCAGGTTATATTCCCTGTGTGTGTGTGTGTGCAGTATCTATTGCACACTTACTTCTGGGGAAAGATGGAGTATCTGGAGCTGGAAACTGTAGATCCTTATGTGCAGTTATTTATCAGGGATAATAGTTCTGTCTGCTTCTATATTATTCTTTCCTGAAGATTTCAGACTCTTTGGTTTTCCCAGAGACTTCCGAGGTAGGCCAAAGCCTCGGATTTTCCTGAGAATCCTCTGGAACTCCTTTCTGAGTAGATCTAAATTTAACTCAAACTCGGCCAAATTTCAGCCAAGAGTCACTTGTAGTGAGTAAATACTGCTCCAAAGTTTTTTTGGGTTATCAGCTCCCAAATCATGCTTGTCAGAGCCAATAATTGACAGGTTTTATCTAGAGCTCTGCTAAATTGCGACTGTCTAGGCTGCTGGCTAGCTCCGCCCCCTCATGAAGTCACATTTTAATCAATAAAGTGTTGGTGATTTGATCTGGTGCTCCTTTGTGGATTTTTGTTGGGAGCCTAGTGTGAAGGATAACAATTGAGCACAAACCTGTACGGAGAGAGGCATTGGGTTGTTTTGCCCCACAGAGAGGAAAAGCCTGCAGCTGACTGCTGGGATGTTCCCACTTACACCCCCCCCCCCTTTGCAGTGATCATGAGACGGGATACAGATTGCGTCAGTTGAGAGAGATGGCTGTATCGCTAAGGGAGAGGTTATGCCAACGTTGGTCTTGATCGCCTGAGTAGAGGCGACGGAGGTATCGGAGCCTGCCCAGATCTTTGCTTGCCCACAGAACTGTGAGTCAGGGTGAATTAAGCCCACCTCTTCTAGAGCGGAGTTTTCCTATGTGAATTGCCTTGTGGTGAAAACAAGTAAGGTGGATGTTCTTTAAGCTGGTGACTTCATGAAAGAGCACTTGCTCTCGGCTTTTCTATCTGGCCACTATTAGGCTATGTATGTGTGCAGGAGCTGTGGGGACTGTTTGTTGTTCACACATAAATATATATAAGCATATACATTTATATTTACAGTGAACACACAGTCCCCTTAGACAGCAATGTAAAGGCACTCACTTTAACCCCTAAAAACTGCTTCATGCAGTTTAAAAACAAATAAAGTTGCTCTTTTTTCTTTTTTAGAAAATGAACCTCACACTTTATTTTGGGGGAATTGTGGGACATTTTCTAAAATAACCAGAGACCTGACCTCTGGTTAATTTTCAGAGCGCTAATTGCTACCGCAAGCTCGCGTAGCATTAACCAGCAACTTGTAATGCCTGGCTATTTATTGTGCTCCAGTAAACAGGCAAATTGACCCGTTTACGGGCGTGCGATAAATTAGCCCTTAGTCTGTTATTTCAGTATTTCTAGTTTTTGAGCCATGCTAAGTAATGTTTTTTCTTTTTGTTTTTGTATTGGTGAAAGGCACAGAGAGTCTCCTAAAGATACAATGTAATACAACTTCTTGTTTCTCTGTCACTGCAATTACTCGGGTATGATGAAATCTTTCTGTTATTTCAGGCCAAGGGGTAGATTTATCAAATGCCAGGCGGACATGAGTCGCTGTAGCGGATCATCAATAAATGCCGACAGCACAGGCTGTTGGCATTTATCATTGCACAAGCAGTTCTGGTGAAATGCTTGTGCAATGCCGCCCCCTGCACATTCGCGGCCAATTGGCCGCTAACACAGGGTGTCAATCATCCCAATCGGATCTGATCGGGTTGATTGCTGTCTGCCACCTCAGAGGTGGTGGGTGAGATAAGGAGCAGCGGTCTTGCGACCGCTGCTTCTTAATTTAAGTTTCAGACGGACCTGAAACTTCAAGGGTAGATTGCAGCACCCGCTGCTTAATAAATCTACCCCCAAGTCACCAAGGTAAGGAAAAACCATACATACAAATGTAAACTTACTTAGAGACAATGTAAAAAAACCTTTCAAACCTTTATTTAAGGGACATTAAATGCTTGTGCAATGCTGCTCACTGGCGGACAAATCGGACACTAGCAGGGGCTTAAAGTTATCCCAATCGGATCAGTATGATTTTAATCCGCCACCTTTTAGGTAGCAGAGAGGTTAGAACTGCTTTTTCTTAAATTTAATTTCAGATGAGCCTAAAATGGTGGGCCTCCGAAGTTGCATCCGCTGCTTTATAAATGGAGCCCTATGTGTGCTTAGGCAACACTCGAACTATAGGACACCCGGCATAACAGTTACTGGGCTAAACATTAACACCTCAACTTACATTACCATGAAGGAGTTGATCCTGTATGCCATCCCAAATGCCACAGGGTTTCTTCAGTTCACTGCACCATCCTTAACACGGGCGGAGTTTTGTAACCGAAAATCTCTGGCACAACCTCTCTCAAACACGTGATGTTGCAACTTGCTACTCCAATTAAACTGCTTCAGTGTGAATCCAGAAACGTGTGGTATCCAAGGTAAGTACAGATGCTGTAAAAAGGCAGAACGATACAGTGGCCGATTTACCAAGGGCCGAATGGCCCCTGTTCCCCTTGTTTCTGTGCAAGCCTTCAGTATTTAATTGTATTTAATTGTAGTTATTTAGGGAATTAATTTAATTATAGTGTAGTGTTAGGTTTAATTGTAACTTAGGTTAGGATTTATTTTACAGGTAATTGTGTAATTATTTTCGCTAGGTAGTTAGTAAATAGTTAATAACTATTTAATAACTATTGTAACTAGTTAAAATAAATACAAAGTTGCCTGTAAAATAAAAAATAAACCCTAAGATAGATACAACGTAACTAATAGTTATATTGTAGCTAGCTTAGGGTATTTTTTTATAGGTAAGTATTTAGTTTCAAAAAGGAATAATTTAGTTAATGATAGTTATTTTTTTTAGATTTTTTTAAATTATATTTAAGTTAGGGGGGTGTTAGGGTTAGACTTAGGTTTAGGGGTTAAGAACTTTAATATAGTGGCGGCGACGTTGGGGGCGGCAGATTAGGGGTTAATAAATGAAATGTAGGTGTCAGCGATGTTGGGGGCAGCAGATTAGGGGTTCATAAGTATAATGTAGGTGGCGGCGGTGGCGGGGACAGCAGATTAGGGGTTAATAAGTGTAGTTTAGACTGGGGGTGTTAGGTGTAGACATAACTTTTATTTCCCCATAGGAATCAATGAGGCTGCGTTACGCTGCTTTCTTGCAGGTGTTAGTTTTTTTTCAGCCGGCTCTGCACCATTGATTCCTATGGGGAAATCATGCACGAGCACGTACGACCAGCTCACCGCTACCGTAAGCAGCGCTGGTATTGAGGTGAGATGTGGAGCTAAATTTTGCTCTCCGCTCACTTTTCTGCGGCTAACGCCGGGTTTGTAAAAACCTGTAATACCAGCGCTGTCTCTAGGTGAGCAGTGAGCATAAACTGCTTGTTAGCACCGCACAGCCTTACCGACAAAACTCGTAATCTAGGCGAAAATGTGGATATAATTTTTTTTACAAGAACTGCATTTAAAAGACACTGAAATCCCTAAACTCAAACAAACTGGATAGAGGGGATCATAGAAACGCCATGTAAAGAGAGGAAGTTCTGGGACTCCAGTGGCAACCTGTGAAGCTCAGGTGAACTCCATGCCCAAGAGGGTTAAGGCAGTGCTGGGAAATAATGGTCTTCACACAAAATATTGACACTTTGGGCCCAATTTGGACATTTCCACTTAGGGGTGTACTCACTTTTGTTGCCCTAGGTTTAGACATTAATGGCTGTGTCTTGAGTTATTTTGAGGGGAGAGCAAATGTACACTGTTATACAGGCTGTACACTCACTACTTTACATTGTAGCAAAGTGTAATTTCTTCAGTGTTGTCACATGAAAAGATATAATAAATATTTACACTGTTATACAGGCTGTACACTCACTACTTTACATTGTAGCAAAGTGTCATTTCTTCAGTGTTGTCACATGAAAAGATATAATAAAATATTTACACTGTTATACAGGCTGTACACTCACTACTTTACATTGTAGCAAAGTGTCATTTCTTCAGTGTTGTCACATGAAAAGATATAATAAATATTTACACTGTTATACAGGCTGTACAATCACTACTTTACATTGTAACAAAGTATAATTTCTTCAGTGTTGTCACATGAAAAGATATAATAAATATTTACACTGTTATACAGGCTGTACACTCACTACTTTACATTGTAGCAAAGTGTAATTTCTTCAGTGTTGTCACATAAAAAGATATAATAAAATATTTACACTGTTATACAGGCTGTACACTCACTACTTTACATTGTAACAAAGTGTCATTTCTTCAGTGTTGTCACATGAAACGATATAATAAAATATTACACTGTTATACAGGCTGTACACTCACTACTTTACATTGTAGTGTCATTTCTTCAGTGTTGTCACATGAAAAGATATAATAAAATATTTACACTGTTATACAGGCTGTACACTCACTACTTTACATTGTAGCAAAGTGTCTATTCTTCAGTGCTGTCACATGAAAAGATATAATAAAATATTTACACTGTTATACAGGTTGTACACTCACTACTTTACATTGTAGTAAAGTGTAATTTCTTCAGTGTTGTCACATGAAAAGATATAATAAAATATTTACACTGTTATACAGGCTGTATACTCACTACTTTACATTGTAGTGTCATTTCTTCAGTGCTGTCACATGAAAAGATATAATAAAATATTTACACTGTTATACAGGCTGTACACTCACTACTTTACATTGTAGTAAAGTGTCATTTCTTCAGTGTTGTCACATGAAAAGATATAATAAATATTTACACTGTTATACAGACTGTACACTCACTACTTTACATTGTAGTAAAGTGTCATTTCTTCAGTGTTGTCACATGAAAAGATATAATAAAATATTTACACTGTTATACAGGCTGTATACTCACTACTTTACATTGTAGCAAAGTGTCATATCTTCAGTGCTGTCACATGAAAAGATATAATAAAATATTTACACTGTTATACAGGTTGTACACTCACTACTTTACATTGTAGTAAAGTGTCATTTCTTCAGTGTTGTCACATGAAAAGATATAATAAAATATTTACACTGTTATACAGGCTGTACACTCACTACTTTACATTGTAGCAAAGTGTCATTTCTTCAGTGCTGTCACATGAAAAGATATAATAAAATATTTACACTGTTATACAGGCTGTACACTCACTACTTTACATTGTAGTAAAGTGTCATTTCTTCAGTGTTGTCACATGAAAAGATATAATAAATATTTACACTGTTATACAGGCTGTACACTCACTACTTTACATTGTAACAAAGTGTCATTTCTTCAGTGTTGTCACATGAAAAGATATAATAAATATTTACACTGTTATACAGGCTGTATACTCACTACTTTACATTGTAGTGTCATTTCTTCAGTGTTGTCACATGAAAATATATAATAAAATATTTACACTGTTATACAGGCTGTACACTCACTACTTTACATTGCAGCAAAGTGTCATTTCTTCAGTGTTGTCACATGAAAAGATATAATAAAATATGTACACTGTTATACAGGCTGTACAATCACTACTTTACATTGTAGCAAAGTGTCATTTCTTCAGTGTTATCACATGAAAAGATATAATAAAATATTTACACTGTTATACAGGCTGTACACTCACTACTTTACATTGTAGCAAAGTGTAATTTCTTCAGTACTGTCACATGAAAATAAATAATAAAATAGTTACACTGTTATACAGGCTGTACACTCACCAGTTTACATTGTAGTGTAATTTCTTCAGTGTTGTCACATGAAAAGATATAATAAAATATTTACACTGTTATACAGGCTGTATACTCACTACTTTACATTGTAGCAAAGTTTCATTTCTTCAGTGTTGTCACATGAAAAGATATAATAAAATATTTACACTGTTATACAGGCTGTACACTCACTACTTTACATTGTAGTAAAGTGTAATTTCTTCAGTGTTGTCACATGAAAAGATATAATAAATATTTACACTGCTATACAGACTGTACACTCACTACTTTACATTGTAGTAAAGTGTCATTTCTTCAGTGTTGTCACATGAAAAGATATAATAAATTATTTACACTGTTATACAGGCTGTACACTCACTACTTTACATTGTAGAAAAGTGTCATTTCATCAGTGTTGTCACATGAAAAGATATAATAAATATTTACACTGTTATACAGACTGTACATTCACTACTTTACATTGTAGTAAAGTGTCATTTCTTCAGTGTTGTCACATGAAAAGATATAATAAAATATTTACACTGTTATACAGGCTGTATACTCACTACTTTACATTGTAGCAAAGTGTCATTTCTTCAGTGTTGTCACATGAAAAGATATAATAAAATATTTACACTGTTATACAAGCTGTACACTCACTACTTTACATTATAGTAAAGTGTCATTTCTTCAGTGTTGTCACATGAAAAGATATAATAAAATATTTACACTATTATACAGGCTGTACACTCACTACTTTACATTGTAGCAAAGTGTCATTTCCTCAGTGTTGTCACATGAAAAGATATAATAAAATATTTACACTGTTATACAGGCTGTACACTCACTACTTTACATTGTAGCAAAGTGTCATTTCTTCAGTACTGTCACATGAAAAGAAATAATAAAATAGTTACACTGTTATACAGGCTGTACACTCACCAGTTTACATTGTAGTGTCATTTCTTCAGTGTTGTCACATGAAAAGATATAATAAAATATTTACACTGTTATACAGGCTGTACACTCACTACTTTACATTGTAGTAAAGTGTCATTTCTTCAGTGTTGTCACATGAAAAGATATAATAAATATTTACACTGCTATACAGACTGTACACTCACTACTTTACATTGTAGTGAAGTGTCATTTCTTCAGTGTTGTCACATGAAAAGATATAATAAATTATTTACACTGTTATACAGGCTGTACACTCACTACTTTACATTGTAGTAAAGTGTCATTTCATCAGTGTTGTCACATGAAAAGATATAATAAATATTTACACTGTTATACAGACTGTACACTCACTACTTTACATTGTAGTAAAGTGTCATTTCTTCAGTGTTGTCACATGAAAAGATATAATAAAATATTTACACTGTTATACAGGCTGTATACTCACTACTTTACATTGTAGCAAAGTGTCATATCTTCAGTGCTGTCACATGAAAAGATATAATAAAATATTTACACTGTTATACAGGTTGTACACTCACTACTTTACATTGTAGTAAAGTGTCATTTCTTCAGTGTTGTCACATGAAAAGATATAATAAAATATTTACACTGTTATACAGGCTGTACACTCACTACTTTACATTGTAGCAAAGTGTCATTTCTTCAGTGCTGTCACATGAAAAGATATAATAAAATATTTACACTGTTATACAGGCTGTATACTCACTACTTTACATTGTAGTGTCATTTCTTCAGTGTTGTCACATGAAAATATATAATAAAATATTTACACTGTTATACAGGCTGTACACTCACTACTTTACATTGCAGCAAAGTGTCATTTCTTCAGTGTTGTCACATGAAAAGATATAATAAAATATTTACACTGTTATACAGGCTGTACAATCACTACTTTACATTGTAGCAAAGTGTCATTTCTTCAGTGTTGTCACATGAAAAGATATAATAAAATATTTACACTGTTATACAGGCTGTACACTCACTACTTTACATTGTAGCAAAGTGTCATTTCTTCAGTACTGTCACATGAAAAGAAATAATAAAATAGTTACACTGTTATACAGGCTGTACACTCACCAGTTTACATTGTAGTGTCATTTCTTCAGTGTTGTCACATGAAAAGATATAATAAAATATTTACACTGTTATACAGGCTGTATACTCACTACTTTACATTGTAGCAAAGTGTCATTTCTTCAGTGTTGTCACAGGAAAAGATATAATAAAATATTTACACTGTTATACAGGCTGTACACTCACTACTTTACATTGTAGTAAAGTGTCATTTCTTCAGTGTTGTCACATGAAAAGATATAATAAAATATTTACACTGTTATACAGGCTGTACACTCATGTTACGGTACCAACAGTGTACCAAGGGTTAATACCAGATGAACAATGTCCTGCATAGGGAATCAGCAATTCACAACCCAGCCAGTTTCAGGTTTAAAACAGAATGACATTTATTAAAGGCTAGATGCCTAGTATTTATACAGGTTTGACCCCAGATGGGGGGGTTGAAAGACTCTTGTACATTTAGATAAAAAGGGGAAGACGCCCTTTTATGAAACAGTAGAATTACATTACTTAAATACTTTACTTAGGCAGATAACAACTTAAACACATTTGGCTTGTCTTATCACCTAGCGTCTGCTCTCTGAGGGTGATTAAACAATGGCCTGTTTATTACTTAAATGTAATTATAGCACACAATAGCTGAGGCCAGCATTTCTGTCTTTAGAAATTAGTTTCTTAGCTAAACACAATTAACTCCTTCAGTCCTGACAGAAGGGTCTGTCACAACTCACTACTTTACATTGTAGTAAAGTGTCATTTCTTCAGTGTTGTCACATGAAAAGATATAATAAATATTTACACTGCTATACAGACTGTACACTCACTACTTTACAGTGTAGTAAAGTGTCATTTCTTCAGTGTTGTCACATGAAAATATATAATAAAATATTTACACTGTTATACAGGCTGTACACTCACTACTTTACATTGCAGCAAAGTGTCATTTCTTCAGTGTTGTCACATGAAAAGATATAATAAAATATTTACACTGTTATACAGGCTGTACAATCACTACTTTACATTGTAGCAAAGTGTCATTTCTTCAGTGTTGTCACATGAAAAGATATAATAAAATATTTACACTGTTATACAGGCTGTACACTCACTACTTTACATTGTAGCAAAGTGTCATTTCCTCAGTGTTGTCACATGAAAAGATATAATAAAATATTTACACTGTTATACAGGCTGTACACTCACTACTTTACATTGTAGTGTCATTTCTTCAGTGTTGTCACATAAAAAGATATAATAACATATTTACACTGTTATACAGGCTGTACACTCACTACTTTACATTGTAGTAAAGTGTAATTTCTTCAGTGTTGTCACATGAAAAGATATAATAAAATATGTACACTGTTATACAGGCTGTACACTCACTACTTTACATTGTAGTAAAGTGTCATTTCTTCAGTGTTGTCACATGAAAAGATATAATAAATATTTACACTGTTATACAGGCTGTACACTCACTACTTTACATTGTAGTGTCATTTCTTCAGTGTTGTCACATGAAAAGATATAATAAATATTTACACTGTTATACAGGCTGTACACTCACTACTTTACATTGTAGTGTCATTTCTTCAGTGTTGTCACATGAAAAGATATAATAAATATTTACACTGTTATACAGGCTGTACACTCACTACTTTACATTGTAGTGTCATTTCTTCAGTGTTGTCACATGAAAATATATAATAAATATTTACACTGTTATACAGGCTGTACACTCACTACTTTACATTGTAGCAAAGTGTCATTTCTTCAGTGTTGTCACATGAAAAGATATAATAAATATTTACACTGTTATACAGGCTGTACACTCACTACTTTACATTGTAGTAAAGTGTAATTTCTTCAGTGTTGTCACATGAAAAGATATAATAAAATATTTACACTGTTATACAGGCTGTACACTCACTACTTTACATTGTAGTAAAGTGTCATTTCTTCAGTGTTGTCACATGAAAAGATATAATAAAATATTTACACTGTTATACAGGCTGTATACTCACTACTTTACATTGTAGTAAAGTGTCATTTATTCAGTGCTGTCACATGAAAAGATATAATAAATATTTACACTGTTATACAGGCTGTACACTCACTACTTTACATTGTAGCAAAGTGTCATTTCTTCAGTGTTGTCAAATGAAAAGATATAATAAAATATTTACAGAAATGTGAGGGGTGTTCTCACTTTTGTGAGATACTATATATATATATATATAATGACATCAGAGGGAATTCCCAAAGCCGCTTATAAAGTGGAAGTAGGTTGCAGAAAGAGAAACCCTCAGAAGGATGAAATGTGGTTGTTGTTTGCACTCCAAGCTGCCTGATGATCCATTCATTGGCATAGCATTCTTTGATCCTGGCCTACTGACAGTCTTTGAACACCTTTTATCTCGGGTTGCCAGGTGTCCAGTATTCAAGTTGAAGTCCAGTGTTTTAGTTGACTGTCTAGTAAAACCTTCAAAAAAATACCAGACACTTAAATGTGCATTTATTAAGTTACTGGGTGTTAGCTAAATATAAAGTCCTTCCATGCCTCAATGCATTACAAATATGGAGCATAAAAAGTGAGGGGCGGTCAAGGAATGAAATCTCTATTGTTTACATGTGTGTTACTGGCAATGAAAGAGGAAGCATCAAAAGTGGGATCTAAGGTGAAGCTTTGAGGGGGCATTGTGTGATCCCCAGACCATCATACCCAGCCAACCTTGCTGATCTATAGTGAAAATATATATCTGTAGACTAGACCACAAGGCAGTAGCTGTACCTTTCAGGAAAAGTCAGGTACATTTTTATCTATATAGATATATGCAGAATAACCTAAAAAGAGTGGAGTAAAATAAATAATGGCTACTAAGAGTTGTCAACCCATGTGCTAGAAATGTTGTTTTTACCTCTGTATTCTTTTTTTTCCAATTTTCTCTTTAATGTCCTTCCTTCCTGTTACCACTCCCCACCCCATCCTATCTTTCTCATTCTCCCCCTACAGTTCCTATGAGGATGCCTAGTAAATGTATAAAGCTTTCATATGCACATCTGGTAATGTAATCTAGCACTGGTCATTGTATTGCATGCTATTGTATTGTCCTATGTGTATCCCTTGGAGGGCTGGAGACAGACCAGAGTTTTTAAATATCTCTATTTGAGAAAATCAAAGTGCTTGAGCCACTACCAAACCATCTCTGGTCACACAGGAATATATTGAAAACATAGTCTAATTTCCGGCCCAGTAACAAACAATTAAAGGGACAGTCTACTCTAGAATTTGCATGGCTTAAAAAGATAGATAATCCCTTTATTACTCATTCCCCAGTTTTGCATAACCAGCATGGTTATATTAATACACTTTTTACCATTAATACACTTTTTACCTCTGTGATTAACTTGTATCTAAGCCTCTGCCTTCTCATAAGTAACTACACATGGCACACATGAAATAACACCCTCTAGCTGTGAAAAACTGTCAAATGCATTAAGATAAGAAACGACCTTCAAAATCTTATAAATTAGCATATGAGCCTACTATGGTTTAGCGTTAAACAAGCTGTCAATCGTCCCCAATGCAGCTGTTTCCTTGCGAACCTTCAGGCTCCCCGGAAGACCTCTTAAGACCTCTGCTCCTTAACTCGTTCTCCGCCTCTGAGGCTGCGGACATCAATCCGCCCAATTGTATATGATCGTGCTGATTGACACTGATTGGCCGCGAATCTGCAGGGGCGACATTGCATAAGCAGTTCACCTGAACTGCTTATGCAATGTTAAATGCTGACAGTGTATGCTGTCGGCATTCAGCAATTTCTGTCGGACATGATTCGCTGAGCAGATCATGTCGGACAGACACTTGATAAATCGGCCTCCAAAAGAACAAAGCAATTTTGATGATAAAAGGGAATTATAAATTTGTTTAAAATGAGTTTACTTTTGTCTAGACTGTCCCTTTAAATAATGTTTTTTGTGCAATTTTACATATACTGATCTTTAGTTCATAAAAGTATCCTATACCTCTGTCACTTAAATAATTAAATGTCCAATAATAGGGGGCAGAACCAGCTGAGCTACTGAGAAGACACAGGTTTTTGGAGCTCTGCTGTGAAACGGTATGAAAACCCGATTTTTGCAGCCAAAAACAATGAAATCCAGGCTCATCAACTCTCTAACAAAGGGAAGAGACACCACATACCTTTAAACCAACTAAAAAACGTAGAGGATCGAGCACGAGTAAAAACCGCCAAAGAAATTCCGGAACAAAAGCAGGAAAGCCCGCGGCAGCATCCTATACCGGACGAAGTGAAAATACAGGCCTAAACACCAGAGACTTTGCGGTAAGAAGCACAAACACCCCATCTCCTAGTGGCCTTCAATGACAAACTGTGCAGTCTGACCAAAAGCCCAAATTGACCAACAGGGAGATTGTAACAGAGGCCTGAGCCTGTGGTTAGAATTAAAACATGCAATACAGGGGAAGAAAACTGTAGCCATCTATAGGGGACACTTTTACCCCTAGAATAGACAGCACAAGAGTAGAGCACTAACAGATCCCTAAATCACCTCACTGACTTTACATTCTAAGCACTTAAAGAAGCGGGAAACCGCCATTTACTCTGCACTCCACAGCTTATAAGCCATTCTACGCAGCCAAATCAATTGCCCCAAACATATACAGTGCCATCCTGCAAAACCCTCCACCTGTCCCTTAATAGCAGAAGTACAGTGGGGCAAAAAAGTATTTAGTCAGCCACCAATTGTGCAAGTTCTCCCACTTAAGAAGATGAGAGAGGCCTGTAATTTTCATCATAGGTATACCTCAACTATGAGAGACAGAATGTGGAAACAAATCCAGACAATCGCATTGTCTGATTTGGAAAGAATTTATTTGCAAATTATGGTGGAAAATAAGTATTTGTTCAATATCAAAAGTTCATCTCAACACTTTGTTATATATCCTTTGTTGGCAATGACAGAGGTCAAACGTTTTCTGTAAGTCTTCACAAGGTTGTCACACACTGTTGCTGGTATGTTGGCCCATTCCTGCATGCAGATCTCCTCTAGAACAGTGATGTTTTGGGGCTGTCGCTGGGCAACACAGACTTTCAACTCCCTCCAAAGGTTTTCTATGGGGTTGAGATCTGGACACTGGCTAGGCCACTCCAGAACTTTGAAATGCTTCTTACGAAGCCACTCCTTTGTTGCCCAGGCGATGTGTTTGGGATCATTGTCATGCTGAAAGACCCAGCCACGTTTCATCTTCAATGCCCTTGCTGATGGAGGGAGGTTTGCACTCAAAATCTCACAATACATGGCCCCATTCATTCTTTCATGTACACGGCTCAATCGTCCTGTTCCCTTTGCAGAGAAACAGCCCCAAAGCATGATGTTGCCACACCCATGCTTCACAGTAGGTATGGTGTTCTTTGGTTGCAACTCAGCATTCTCTCTCCTCCAAACACGATGAGTTGTGTTTCTACCAAACAGTTCTACTTTGGTTTCATCTGACCATATGACATACTCCCAATCTGCTTCTGGATCATCAAAATGCTCTCTAGCATACTTCAGACGGGCCCGGATATGTACTGGCTTAAGCAGGGGGACATGTCTGGCACTGCATGGTCTGAGTCCCTGGCGGCGCAGTGTGTTACTGATGGTAGCCTTTGTTACGTTGATCCCAGCTCTCTGCAGGTCATTCACTAGGTCCCCCTGTGTGGTTCTGGGATGTTTGCTCACAGTTCTTATGATCATTTTGACCCCACAGGGTGAGATCTTGCGTGGAGCCCCAGATCAAGGGAGATTATCAGTGGTCTGGTATGTCTTCCATTTTCTAATTATTGCTCCAACAGTTGATTTCTTCAAACCAAGCTGCTTGCCTATTACAGATTCAGTCTTCCCAGTCTGGTGCAGGTCTACAATTTTGTTTCTGGTGTCCTTCGACAGCTCTTTGGTCTTCACCATAGTGGAGTTTGGAGTGTGACTGTTTGAGGTTGTGGACAGGTGTCTTTTATACTGATAACAAGTTCAAACAGGTGCCATTAATACAGGTAATGAGTGGAGGACAGATGAGCCTCTTAAAGAAGAAGATACAGGTCTGTGAGAGCCAGAAATCTTGCTTGTTTGTAGGTGACCAAATACTTATTTTCACCATAATATGCAAATAAATTCTTTCCAAATCAGACAATGTGATTTGTTTCCACATTTTGTCTCTCATAGTTGAGGTATACCTATGATGAAAATTACAGGCCTCTCTCATCTTCTTAAGTGGGAGAACTTGCACAATTGGTGGCTGACTAAATACTTTTTTGCCCCTACTGTAGCTTCCCTGACACAGTCAGCAAAACCTTTTGTGATGCTGGCAAGGAGAAGTTTGGGGAAGTAATTTTAAGGGACGTATAATTTATTGCTGTTAACCATAATCTAGGCCATAAGGAAAGCCAGATCTGACTGGAGCTAAAAGATCTCTTCAATGCTACGCAGCATTAAATACCATGTGATGACCCATTAAGCAAATGGGCTGCAGCAATTAAATTACATATTAACAGAGGAAACCATAATAAGCATAGGCATATCATCCATATAACATAAGGCAATATTACAAAGATCTCACTTTAGCGATATAAGCAACTCCTCACTCCCTCTATAATGAAGAATAAGTCCCAAACAGTTAAAGACTGTCTCTCACGATCTCAGTCTAGACAGAAAACAATTGAGGCCTCCATGACTCCTACGGTGCATAGCTCACCCTCGACAACAGACGAGCAGACGGAGGATCCACAACTAACCACACCAAACAAAGAGCTACTTATTCACATTAAGGCATTATTTCAAGAGGAGCTCAAGACGGCACTAAAAGATCTAAAACAAGACATAATCGACATTGGAGGACGCACTACTGAACTAGAGGAGAAGTTAGATGATGTGGTAGAAGAAATACCTAATATACACGACATGCTGATAGACCAGGAAATTCAGATACAGAGACTAGAGGACCAAGTAGAGGACCTTGAAAATAGGTCCAGGTGACCCAACATCCGCATAAGAAACCTAGCAGAAAGCTACACCAACCTTCCTGAAACTCTTCTGAATCTGTTTCATCAGCTTCTCCCAGATGTTTACTGTAACGGTACCAACAGGATACCAAGGGTTAACACCAGGGAACAATGTCCTGCATAGGGAATCAGCAATTCACAACCCAGCCAGTTTTCAGGTTTAAAACAGAATGTACTTTATTAAGGCTCATATGCCCAGTATTTATGCAGGTCTGACCCCCCAGAAGGGGGGTTGAAAGAATGTTGTACATTACTTTACTTAGGCAGATAACAACTTAAACACCAGACACGTTTGGCTCTTCTTATCACTTAGGCGTTTTCTCTCTGAGGGTGATCAAACAATGGAATTCTTATCACTAACTAAATTATGGTTGGAGCCAGCAACTTGTGTTTAGAAAATAGTTTCTTAAAGCTAAACACAGTTAACTCCTTCAGTCCTGACAGAAGGGTCTGTCACATAGCTCCCCCCTTGTGGAACACTCCGGCAGACCCGGCTTGACCCTTTTGCGGGTCAACCTGGGGATGACCGGACTAGGAGGTGGTAGGCATGTCAGTTTGCCAGGACAATCCATCTGTATTCCCGTTATGAGAGAGAATTCCTGTCCATACAAACAAGGGTTCAACTTCCTCAGTGCCCAGACCAGGGCTAAACAGTCCTTCAAAATCCCATCAGCTTCCTTACAAGTTTTCTGTACCTGCTCTTTATAGGTATCCACAATCCCTTCATACTGACATAGGGTGCCCTTGAGTTGCTGCACCTCACTATGAGCCAGCGTCAGCTTCTCCTCAAGTGTCGCTAAGTTTGTCTTTAATGTTTCATGTCCCACTCTCAAGCTGGTGTTTTCTGCAGTCTGTCGGTGCAGCTTGCCTAGCAGAGATTCACGTTCTAAACGTGCTTTTTCCTCTGCGCTCCTCTTCTCCTTCATCAGCGCATTGTAACGGGACCTCCACATATCAATAGCGGATAGAGATTTACTGAGCTCAGCGTCCTGGGGCTTAGCAGCAGGTGGGTCAGTCTCTGCTGCACGGATCTGGGCACGGGTAGTCACAGGGTTAACATCAGCGGGACCCATAGGAGTGTAGGCAGAAACAAGGGGGGCCAAGTCATTTCCAAGGAGATCAGCAGGTAAGTTCTTCTTGACCCCCACATTCACAGGTCTAGCGCCCACTCCCCAATCCAAATGTACCCTGGCAACAGGTAGGCGGAACACAGTGCCCCCTGCTACCCTCACAGCCACAGTGTCTCCAGTGTGCTGTTTCTCAGACACCAAGTTCTCTTGAAGCAAGGTCATGGTAGCACCAGTATCCCGTAGACCACTGACCTCCTTCCCATTCACTTTAACCCGTTGCCGGTTATTCCGGTGGGCTGCCCCAGCATTCAGGATTATGTGGGATTCCGCCGGCAGGTCTTCTCCAGGACTGTGCTTGATTTGCTGCGTTTAGGGGACACTCTGGTCTTTTGTGCCCTAGTTGCTTACATCCAAAGCACCGAATAGTTTGTGAGTAGCCCCGCGAATTGAACCGGGCACTCTGAGGGTAGTTCGTGGCCGGAGACCGTGTGGTATAGCGGTGCGCTGGGGGCTGATAACTGGCAGCTGCTGGGGTAACTGGGGGTCTGTACTCCACTCTAGCAGTGGGCAATCGGTATACTGCTCCCCCTGCCCCTCGTACTGCCACGGATCCGCCAGTGGGTGCTGTATCCGGCACCAAATGGGGAGCTATCAGGGTTAAAGTAGCTCCCGAATCCCGAAGTCCCTGGACCGACATCACCTCATGCAGAATTCCCAGGGGTTCCTCGGCTTGGGTGCTCAACAACTCATGAGCGGCTGGCTCCGTTTGGTAATGGTGAGCAGCCGCCCTTGGGGCCAGGTTCTGTCTGACCTGGTTCCAAGCTTGTCTGATCCGATTTTGGGTGCACTCACGTGCCATATGTCCCCACTGCTTGCAGGTGTGGCATTGTATATTCGCCCGTCCGTTGTATCGTGAGGGGGGTGGTGGATTCCCTGGGGCTGGGCGAAAAGGTGCCGCTGTGGGGGTGTTAGGCTGTAGTCCATGGTGCCTCCTGGCATCAAAATGCTGGTCTGCTAATCTGGCTGCTTCGGTTAAGGTGAGGGTTTTTCAATCTCTCACCCATTCTTGGGCTTCTGAGGACAAGCCGTTAAAGAATTGCTCCAACAGCATCAGTTGTCGCAATTCTTCCATGGTGGTAGCTTGGCTGGCCTGTATCCACCCTTGAGATGCTTGATCCAGCTTGTGGGCCCACTCTGCATGGGAATCTCTTTCTGGCTTTCGCAGGCCTCTAAACTTGCGCCAGTATGCCTCTGGGGTAATGGCATATCTTTCCAAGATCGCTCTCTTCACTTTAGCGTAATCCTTGCTGTCCTCCCTGGGTACAGCGCGATACGCTTCCGCTGCCCTACCGGCTAGCTTGCCTGCTAGCACCGGCACCCATACGGACTGCTCCAAATCATGTAACTCGCACAGTCTCTCAAAATCCTGTAAATACCCATCAATCTCATCCTTCTCCTCACAAAACATTTTAAATGCATGGTATGGGATTTTGGGTCTTACTGGGTTGCTGAGTGCGTCCAAAATGCATTCCGCGGACTGTGTGCCATCACGTACTCCTGCACATCTGCCATTACCACGGATAGCATATCCCGTGGTACAGGTTGGGGTAAAAATTCCAGCCTGGCCCTCATTTCCCTCTGGTATAGGGTCTCCTCCATGGCTGCTGGAGGCGTAGCGCAGCAAGCTCTGTCTCCCTCCATCAGCTCAGCAATTAATATAGCCTTGGGTTTGCTGCTGCCTATCTTTCCCCTGGCTTCTAGCAGTTCCTTTAACGTTTGTCTCTTTAGCTTAGAAAAATCCATCTCCATTCACTTCGGTCCCTGGTACTCCTTCCATCTTAGTCAGTATTGTAGTAATCCCCCCTTGCCACCAATTGTTACGGTACCAACAGGATACCAAGGATTAACACCAGGGAACAATGTCCTGCATAGGGAATCAGCAATTCACAACCCAGCCAGTTTTCAGGTTTAAAACAGAATGTACTTTATTAAGGCTCATATGCCCAGTATTTATGCAGGTCTGACCCCCCAGAAGGGGGGTTGAAAGAATGTTGTACATTACTTTACTTAGGCAGATAACAACTTAAACACCAGACACGTTTGGCTCTTCTTATCACTTAGGCGTTTTCTCTCTGAGGGTGATCAAACAATGGAAATCTTATCACTAACTAAATTATGGTTGGAGCCAGCAACTTGTGTTTAGAAAATAGTTTCTTAAAGCTAAACACAGTTAACTCCTTCAGTCCTGACAGAAGGGTCTGTCACATTTACAATACCATGTTCCTGATGGACAGAGCACACAGGGCCCTCTCGAGGCCTCCGCAGCCCTCTATGGCTAGAGATGTCATAGTGAAACTACACTATTACCATATCAAAGACCAACTTATCAAAGCAGCAAGACTATCACCTACTCTGTCATTTGAAGGGCAACAAATTCAAATATATACAGATCTTGCTCCAGTCACACTCCGGAAGCGAAGAGAATTTAAACCCATCCTTACGATTCTCAAGAACTCCCAGATCAAATATAGATGGAACTTTCCTTTCCGCCTAATCTTCACACACCAGAATGTCACCTACTCCTGTACAACACCTGAAGAGGGGCAAAGATTTTTGAAGAAACTACATCTTACTCCAGACCAACAAGAACAGCTACCTCTCCCTTAACCACAAAGAAAAACATTTCAGCGAGAATGGACACCTGTGACTAGGCAAAAAAAAGTCAAGAAAGGACTCTAGAGACCCTAAAACACCAGAGAGGGCCGAGCTGGCCCACGAAGATGAAAGTGCACCGACTTGACTTAAGTATCCTTTCCTTTTGTTATTTATCATATTGTTATTATAGATGAGAGACACTCAGTTTGAAGGCTCACAACTCTGTTTCTTGAATAACTTCTGGTTATGCTTTCTAGGTATGTTAGAGACACTTCGATATGTCATTATTTATTTCTTAATAATTAATGAAAAATGGCCTAATATGGCACCCACCCTTCCGCACAGGCGGAAACCATTTCTTCCCCATCCTCCTCCTAACCTTACCCCCACCCTCTCTCCTCCTCCCTCCATTCCCCTTCCCTACCCAAAAAATATGTTTTCCTCTTACCCCTCCGAAAATGCCTATTTTATTGTACAGTTATCTGTTACTGCCTTTTTAAGTACCATGATCAGGTTTCCTCATAAAAGAGGATGTTAGGACCAGCCGTGGTCCAGTTGTTATAGTTGATAAACTGTTATTTATGTTTAATTTACCAAAAAAAAAAGGTTTTATGTATAACCATTCTTATTAACATATATGTTTACTCATTGTACCAAATGACTCTCAGTAAGTCTTTCAGTGCAACATCGAAAGATACCCTATCTCTAACATGCATCTCTAGAAAAATACATCTTCCCCATCAGGCTAGTCAGCTACAGACTCTCAAACAACCCACCATTGAAACTATAGATCTCATAGGCAATACTACACCCATCATACATGGAACCTATTAAAATAATATCACATAATGTAAAGGGCTTACATTCCAATGTCAAGAGAAAGAAGACGATCACCGAGTATAAATCCCTCAAAGCGCATATTGTACTATTACAAGAAACACACTTCACAATAACAAATACACCCAGGTACTGGGACAAAGCATTCCCTGAACAATATCATGACATAAGCACTAAAAAACACAGAGGAGTTTCTATACTGCTTCACACATCCCTTAATTTGAGGGAAGAGGAAATAATTACAGAGAGGGACGGTACCTCATAGTTAAGGGCTTAATTCACAATACCTCCATTATCATTTGCAACATTTACGCACCAAATGAGGAACAGGCAACTTTTTAGTAAACAGATCACTTTATGGAAGAGGCATCGATTGATAGTTGGAGGTGACTTCAATTTGACTATTAATAACCAACTTGATAGATCTAAACAAACCACAGCTAGCAATCAGAGACCAGAACTTAACCATAGATTATTAGGCGACTTTGTACTCGACCACAACCTAATAGATGCTTGGAGGACCAAGAACAAAAAAAACAGAGACTATACGTATTATTCAGCAGTGCACAATTCACATTCGAGAATTGATTACATTCTTCTAAGCCAAACACTGATTCCATCACTAACACAAGCATATATACACCCATGCCCTTGGTCTGACCATGCAAAAGTTGAGGCCCAACTTCACGGCATCATAAAACATGACAGAACCCGTTCATGGGTGCTTAATCCTAGACTACTGGGAGACCCAAATGTTCTGCAAAAACTTCAAAATTACATTGCACATTTTATAGCGACAAACCAGAACACTTCTGATAACCCTGTGTACATTTGGGGCGCTCTGAAGGCGTTTGTCAGGGGTAATCTGATAAGCGAATCAGCGAAACAAACAAGAATCTATAGGGACAGAATAGAAACTCTTAAGACAGAAATTAATCAATTAAGAGAAGAGGAGTTAGCTGCTATACGGAAGAAAAAGTCACAACTCTGTCTTAACGCAAAAAAGTAAAGAACTTGATGATTTACTCACAAATGAAGCCACTAGGTCCATTAATCTTTTAGATACACACTACTTCATACACTCCAATAAACCAGATATAATGCTAGCTAACAAACTGAAAGAGGTGACTAGAGACACCTCAATTCCCCAAATACTAAGGGACAAACATCAAATGACCCTATTGAGATATCCAATACATTTGCAGACTTCTATCAGACCTTATATAACTTGCCCACACCGTCTAATTAACTGACAGCACAAGACGCCCTAGATAACTTTCTAGATGACAGCAAACTACCCTCTCTCACTGAAGAATACAGGGATACTCTGAATTCACCCATAACCCTATCAGAGGTCTTGACAGTTATAAAGAACTCAAAAACAAATAAAGCCCCAGGCCCTGACGGATACACAGGCATATTCTACAAAACCCTAGTTTCTATAATTAATTCCATAATGCAAGGAAGTGAAATCCCCAATGAAATGCTTCTGGCCAGAATCTCAGTAATCCCCAAACCAGGGAGGAACAAACAATACTGTAAGAACTATAGACCAATCTCCTTAATAAACCACAACATTAAACTTTTCACAAAAATTCTAGCTAACAGACTGAATGACCCACTGACAAGACTAATACATCCTGACCAGGTCGGATTCATCAAAGCACGAGAAGCCCCAGATAATATCCATAAGCTCATAGACTTAGTGAATTATGCCTCGGTCAACAAAATGCCTTCTCTGCTCGTGTCATTGGACGCGGAGAAGGCATTTGACAGAGTAAATTGGAACTATATGCATGCATGCTCTACTTATGAAGATTGGAGTTAAGGACAAGTTTCACTCTGCAGTCTTGTCTCTGTATTCCACCCCTGCCGTTTTCATAAGACTGGCAGGTTATCAGTCTAGAACTTTTACAATCTGCAATGGAACCAGACAAGGGTGTCCACTCTCACCGTTACTTTTTGCGCTATGTATTGAACCTCTTGCGATCAAAATAAGAGATTGTATAGACATTACGGGAATACACACAGACTCCAGACAATACAAAATGGCCTTATTCGCGGATGACGTCATATTGACATTGACGAAACCCCTTTTGTCATTACCCCCGTTGTACTCTTTGATGCAGCAATTTAGCACCCTATCAGGCTATAAGATAAATGATGACAAGTGTGAGGCAATAGGCATTCATATACCAAATACCACCAAGAAAATACTTGAGATTAATTTCTCCTTTAAATGGGCAAACAAACACGTCAAATATCTAGGAATACATATCTCTGCTGATATCCACAATTTATATCAATATAATTACAAGCCCCTACTGACCCATATTAGACAACTCATGACTAAGTGGTCCAAACATAAAATCTCACTAATAGGATGCATTGTGGCTACCAAAATGACGATTCTACAGAACCTATTATATCTGTTTAGATCATTACCCATTTCAATACCACACACTGACCTACAAGCCATACAGGGGGACATTCAGGCCTTTATCTGGAATGGAAAGAGAGCAAGGATCAATAGACAAACATTAACTAGACATAGATCAGGAGGAGGACTAGGCCTTCCACACCATATTTATTAATACTATGCCCTTAACACAGACTGCCCTGTGGCATAACAGGTCAGATGACATCCAATGGAGACAACTAGAAGCTGACATGATGGGAATAGATGACATAGCCAAAGTACTATGGAGAGCTAAGATAAACAGACCACAGGGAGGGAAAAGCTACATAGCCATAGCACATACTTTGTTTATATGGGACAGGGCCACCAAACTTTTTCCACTACTAAACACTAAGTCACCTGCTGCTCCACTGATAGACCTAAATTCCTCACTAGACCAAATAGTACAAAGTAAATGGATCAATAGAAGCCTCTACAGAATAGCGGATGCTCTTGTTAATGGAAAGCTCCTCACAATACAACAGTACAATGACCTAGACCCAACTGATACTAACACCTGGTTTCATTATTTCCAATTGAGATCTAGAGTGGCAGATGCCCTAGGAACGACTCCTACTCAAAGCCGCACACCCTTCGAGGTTCTTTGCTTAACCAAACACAGACCAAAGAGGTCAATAGCTAAACTATACCCTATATTCAACAAATCAGATCTCATCAATAAAAGAGCCTTTATGCATAAATGGGAAGATGAATTAGGTAGGAACTGGCCAGCTCAGACATGGGTGGACACTCTACGTAAAGGGACCTCATTCACCATTAACTCCAAACTACAAGAAAATTATATAAAGTCTGCATTCAGATGGTATCTATACCCCACCAGATTAATCAAGATGAGAGGAAAGGACAATTCACTCTGCTTTATGGGATGTGGGGAAGAAGGAACGTAATTTGCACACATGGTGGAATTGTAGTAAAATACAACAATTTTCCATCTGGAAAGACATAGCTAAGTTATTAAGTGAGGTTTTCGAAAAGGAGATAGAACTTCTCCCGGAACACGCACTACTACACTTCCCACTTAAGGGACACACTATTAACCAAAACAAGCACTACTGTTAGCACTACTATGCACAGCTTCTAGACTGTGTCTTGCCAAACACTGGAATACAGAACCTCTAGGTTTCTTCCTCATAGAGCGGAAAATTGATAAAATCTATAAGATGTCCAGCTTAGCGGTAGATCTAACAGCATCCAAAGACCAATTCCTTTCCTTTTGGGAACCCTGGATTATACACATCGAAGCCAGAGGTAACCGCACCTAGATTAAAAAAAGAGAGATTTCCTGCAGTTGGGTAATAAAAACAAAAATCTGTATGTGCACTTTATTTAAAGGCATGCGACTATTGAGAGGTTAATAAATATGATAAAATTCATATCATTCTGGACTGTCATTGGGCAGGGTCAGACTGATATGCTACAGGATATTTTTTCTCTGTGAAGGGGCATAGTGTGCTAAAAGAGTATGCACCCTGAGTGGCACCCAAAAATGAACAGGCAAGGAAGTTTTTCCAGCTTTTGTTCTGTCTCAGCTGAGTGCATCTCTCTCTCTCTTTTTTTATTTTTATGTTATGATATGAACAATAAAAGCAATTTCAACATAAATGTCCTATAATAAATAGTTGATATCTTCTTGCTAATGTCTGAATTTAGAGTTGCCTAGTCCTAGGGTTTAAATATTTACGGCAGGCGGGCAAGCTTCTCAACTTGAGAAGTTGTCCACTTGCCTTTGCAGCATACGGGGAGCGGATCCTGTTTGCCTGCTGCCCGTATGTATCGTTACACCCCCAAGTGAGCTTGTAAAGCCCAACCCTTGGTGGCCAAGATTGTAAGAATCACTGCTGCTTCTTACATTGTGAGAAGCAAGCTGTACAGAGTGCTTATATTTCTGGAAGAAACAGGTAGATAATCAGGTGCAGCTGTACAGAGCGCTTATAGTTCTGGAAGAGACGGGTAGATCCCTAGGTAAAGCCATACAGAGTGCTTGTAGTTCTGTTGGAGACAGCTTGATCATTAGGTGCAGCTGTACAGAGCTCTTTTAGTTCTTGAGGAAACAGGTAGATCATTAGGTGCAGCCATACAGAGAGCTTGTAGTTCTTGAGGAGACAGGTAGATCATCAGGTGCAGCTGTACAGAGCGCTTGTAGTTCTTGAGGAAACAGGTAGATCATTAGGTGCAGACGTACAGAGTGCTTGTAGTTATGGAGGAGACAGGTAGATCAGCAGCTGCAGCCGTAAAGAGCGCTTGTAGTTCTATAGAAGATGGGTAGATCATCAGGTGCAGCCGTACAGAGTGCTTGTAGTTCTTGAGGAGACAGGTAGATCATCAGGTGCAGCGGTACAGAGTGCATGTAGTTCTGGAGGAGACCGGTAGATCATCAGGTGCAGCCATACAGATTGATTGAGTGCAGCTGTACAGAGCGCTTGTAGTTCTTGAGAAAATAGGTAGATCATTAGGTGCAGCCGTACAGAGTGCTTGTAGTTCTGGAGAAGACGGGTAGATCATCAGGTGCAGCCGTACAGAGTGCTTGTAGTTCTGGAGAAGACGGGAAGATCATCAGGTGCAGCCGTACAGAGTACTTGTAGTTCTAGAGGAGACAGGTAGATCATTAGGTGCAGTTGTACAGAGCTCTTGTAGTTCTTGAGAAAACAGGTAGATCATTATGTGCAGCCATACAGAGCGCTTGTAGTTCTGGAGAAGACGGGTAGATCATCAGGTGCAGCCGTACAGAGTGCTTGTAGTGCTGAAGAAGACGGGAAGATCATCAGGTGCAGCCGTACAGTGTGCTTGTAGTTCTGGAGTAGAAAGGTAGATCATTAGGTGCAGCAGTCATCAGGTGCAGCGGTACAGAGCGCTTGTAGTTCTTGAGAAAACAGGTAGATCATTATGTGCAGCCATACAGAGCGCTTGTAGTTCTGGAGAAGACGGGTAGATCATCAGGTGCAGCCGTACAGAGTGCTTGTAGTGCTGGAGAAGACGGGAAGATCATCAGGTGCAGCCGTACAGAGTACTTGTAGTTCTGGAAGAGACAAGTAGATCATTAGGTGCAGTTGTACAGAGCTCTTGTAGTTCTGGAGGAGACAGGTAGATCATCAGGTGCAGCCATACAGAGCACTTATAGTTCTGGAGGAGACAGGTATATCATCAGGTGCAGCTGTACAGAGCGCTTGTAGTTTTGGAGGAGACAGGTAGATCATCAGGAGCAGCCGTACAGAGAGCTTGTAGTTCTGGAGGAGACAGGTAGATCATCAGGTGCAGCTGTACAGAGCTCTTGTAGTTCTGGAGGAGACAGGTAGATCATTAGGTGCAGCCGTAAAGAGCGCTTGTAGTTCTAGAGGAGACAGGTAGATCATTAGGTGCAGTCATACAGTGTGCTTGTAGTGCTGAAGAAGACGGGAAGATCATCAGGTGCAGCCGTACAGTGTGCTTGTAGTTCTGGAGTAGAAAGGTAGATCATTAGGTGCAGCAGTCATCAGGTGCAGCTGTACAGAGCGCTTGTAGTTCTTGAGAAAACAGGTAGATCATTATGTGCAGCCATACAGAGCGCTTGTAGTTCTGGAGAAGACGGGTAGATCATCAGGTGCAGCCGTACAGAGTGCTTGTAGTGCTGGAGAAGACGGGAAGATCATCAGGTGCAGCCGTACAGAGTACTTGTAGTTCTGGAAGAGACAAGTAGATCATTAGGTGCAGTTGTACAGAGCTCTTGTAGTTCTGGAGGAGACAGGTAGATCATCAGGTGCAGCCATACAGAGCACTTATAGTTCTGGAGGAGACAGGTATATCATCAGGTGCAGCTGTACAGAGCGCTTGTAGTTTTGGAGGAGACAGGTAGATCACCAGGAGCAGCCGTACAGAGAGCTTGTAGTTCTGGAGGAGACAGGTAGATCATCAGGTGCAGCTGTACAGAGCTCTTGTAGTTCTGGAGGAGACAGGTAGATCATTAGGTGCAGCCGTAAAGAGCGCTTGTAGTTCTAGAGGAGACAGGTAGATCATTAGGTGCAGTCATACAGTGTGCTTGTAGTTCCAGAGGAGACAGGTATATCATCAGGTGCAGCCGTAGAGAGTGCTTGTAGTTCTGGAGGAGACAGGTAGATCATTAGGTGCAGTCGTACAGTGTGCTTGTAGTTCTGGAGGAGACAAGTAGATCATCAGGTGCAGCTGTACAGAGCGCTTGCAGTTCTTGAGAAAATAGGTAGATCATTAGGTGCAGACGTACAGAGTGCTTGTAGTTATGGAGGAGACAGGTAGATCATCAGCTGCAGCCGTAAAGAGCGCTTGTAGTTCTATAGAAGATGGGTAGATCATCAGGTGCAGCCGTACAGAGTGCTTGTAGTTCTTGAGGAGACAGGTAGATCATCAGGTGCAGCGGTACAGAGTGCATGTAGTTCTGGAGGAGACCGGTAGATCATCAGGTGCAGCCATACAGATTGATTGTAGTTCTGGAGGAAACAGGTAGATCATCAGGTGCCGCCGTACAGAGCCCTTATAGTTCTGGAGGAGACAGGTATATCATCAGGTACAGCTGTACCAAGCACTTGTAGTTTTGGAGGAGACAGGTAGATAATCAGGTGTAGTCATACAGAGTGCTTGTAGTTCTGGAGAAGACAGGTAGATCATCAGGTGCAGCTGTACAGAGCTCTTGTAGTTCTGGAGGAGACAGGTAGATCATCAGGTGCAGCCGTACAGAGCGCTTGTAGTTCTAGAGGAGACAAGTAGATCATTAGGTGCAGTCGTACAGTGTGCTTGTAGTTCCAGAGGAGGCAGGTAGATCATCAGGTGCAACCATACAGAGTGCTTGTAGTTCTGGAGAAGACAGGTAGATCATTAGGTGCAGTCGTACAGTGTGCTTGTAGTTCAGGAGGAGACAGGTAGATCATTAGGTGCAGTCATACAGTGTGCTTGTAGTTCCAGAGGAGACAGGTAGATCATCTGGTGCAGCCGTACAGAGTGCTTGTAGTTGTGGAGGAGACAGGTAGATCATTAGGTGCATTCGTACAGTGTGCTTGTAGTTCTGGAGTAGAAAGGTAGATCATTAGGTGCAGCAGTCATCAGGTGCAGCTGTACAGAGCGCTTGTAGTTCTTGAGAAAACAGGTAGATCATTATGTGCAGCCATACAGAGCGCTTGTAGTTCTGGAGAAGACGGGTAGATCATCAGCTGCAGCCGTACAGAGTGCTTGTAGTGCTGGAGAAGACGGGAAGATCATCAGGTGCAGCCGTACAGAGTACTTGTAGTTCTGGAGGAGACAGGTAGATCATTAGGTGCAGTTGTACAGAGCTCTTGTAGTTCTGGAGTAGACAGGTAGATCATCAGGTGCAGCCATACAGAGCACTTATAGTTCTGGAGGAGACAGGTATATCATCAGGTGCAGCTGTACAGAGCGCTTGTAGTTTTGGAGGAGACAGGTAGATCATCAGGTGCAGCCGTACAGAGAGCTTGTAGTTCTGGAGGAGACAGGTAGATCATCAGGTGCAGCTGTACAGAGCTCTTGTAGTTCTGGAGGAGACAGGTAGATCATTAGGTGCAGCCGTACAGAGCGCTTGTAGTTCTAGAGGAGACAGGTAGATCATTAGGTGCAGTCGTACAGTGTGCTTGTAGTTCCAGAGGAGACAGGAATATCATCAGGTGCAGCCGTAGAGAGTGCTTGTAGTTCTGGAGGAGACAGGTAGATCATTAGGTGCAGTCGTACAGTGTGCTTGTAGTTCTGGAGGAGACAAGTAGATCATCAGGTGCAGCTGTACAGAGCGCTTGTAGTTCTTGAGAAAATAGGTAGATCATTAGGTGCAGCCGTACAGAGTGCTTGTAGTTCTGGAGAAGACGGGTAGATCATCAGGTGCAGCCGTACAGAGTGCTTGTAGTTCTGGAGAAGACGGGAAGATCATCAGGTGCAGCCGTACAGAGTACTTGTAGTTCTGGAGGAGACAGGTAGATCATTAGGTGCAGTTGTACAGAGCTCTTGTAGTTCTTGAGAAAACAGGTAGATCATTATGTGCAGCCATACAGAGCGCTTGTAGTTCTGGAGAAGACGGGTAGATCATCAGGTGCAGCCGTACAGAGTGCTTGTAGTGCTGAAGAAGACGGGAAGATCATCAGGTGCAGCCGTACAGTGTGCTTGTAGTTCTGGAGTAGAAAGGTAGATCATTAGGTGCAGCAGTCATCAGGTGCAGCTGTACAGAGCGCTTGTAGTTCTTGAGAAAACAGGTAGATCATTATGTGCAGCCATACAGAGCGCTTGTAGTTCTGGAGAAGACGGGTAGATCATCAGGTGCAGCCGTACAGAGTGCTTGTAGTGCTGGAGAAGACGGGAAGATCATCAGGTGCAGCCGTACAGAGTACTTGTAGTTCTGGAAGAGACAAGTAGATCATTAGGTGCAGTTGTACAGAGCTCTTGTAGTTCTGGAGGAGACAGGTAGATCATCAGGTGCAGCCATACAGAGCACTTATAGTTCTGGAGGAGACAGGTATATCATCAGGTGCAGCTGTACAGAGCGCTTGTAGTTTTGGAGGAGACAGGTAGATCATCAGGAGCAGCCGTACAGAGAGCTTGTAGTTCTGGAGGAGACAGGTAGATCATCAGGTGCAGCTGTACAGAGCTCTTGTAGTTCTGGAGGAGACAGGTAGATCATTAGGTGCAGCCGTAAAGAGCGCTTGTAGTTCTAGAGGAGACAGGTAGATCATTAGGTGCAGTCATACAGTGTGCTTGTAGTTCCAGAGGAGACAGGTATATCATCAGGTGCAGCCGTAGAGAGTGCTTGTAGTTCTGGAGGAGACAGGTAGATCATTAGGTGCAGTCGTACAGTGTGCTTGTAGTTCTGGAGGAGACAAGTAGATCATCAGGTGCAGCTGTACAGAGCGCTTGTAGTTCTTGAGAAAATAGGTAGATCATTAGGTGCAGCCGTACAGAGTGCTTGTAGTTCTGGAGAAGACGGGTAGATCATCAGATGTAGCCGTACAGAGTGCTTGTAGTTCTGGAGAAGACGGGAAGATCATCAGGTGCAGCCGTACAGAGTACTTGTAGTTCTGGAGGAGACAGGTAGATCATTAGGTGCAGTTGTACAGAGCTCTTGTAGTTCTGGAGGAGACAGGTAGCTCATCGGGTGCAGCTATACAGAGCGCTTGTAGTTCTAGAGGAGACAGATAGATCATTAGGTGCAGTCGTACAGTGTGCTTGTAGTTCCAGAGGAGACAGGTATATCATCAGGTGCAGCCGTAGAGAGTGCTTGTAGTTCTGGAGGAGACAGGTAGATCATTAGGTGCAGTCGTACAGTGTGCTTGTAGTTCTGGAGGAGACAAGTAGATCATTAGGTGCAGCAGTCATCAGGTGCAGCTGTACAGAGCGCTTGTAGTTCTTGAGAAAACAGGTAGATCATTATGTGCAGCCATACAGAGCGCTTGTAGTTCTGGAGAAGACGGGAAGATCATCAGGTGCAGCCGTACAGAGTACTTGTAGTTCTGGAGGAGACAGGTAGATTATTGGGTGCCGCTGTACAGAGCGCTTGTAGTTCTTGAGGAGACAGGTAAATCATTAGGTGCAGTCGTACAGTGTGCTTGTAGTTCTGGAGGAGACAGGTAGATCATCAGGTGCAGCCGTACAGAGCGCTTGTAGTTCTGGAGGAGACAGGTAGATCATCAGGTGCAGCCGTACAGAATGCTTGTAGTTCTGGAGGAGACAGGTAGATAATAAGGTGCAGCTGTTCAGAGCCCTTGTAGTTCTGGAGCAGACAGGTAGATCATCAGGTACAGCCGTAGAGAGTGCTTGCAGTTCTGGAGGAGACAGGTAGATCATCAGGTGCAGCGGTACAGAGTGCTTGTAGTTCTGGAGGAGACAGGTAGATCATCAGGTGCAGCCATACAGAGTGATTGCAGTTCTGGAGGAGACAGGTAGATCATCAGGTGCAGCCATACAAAGTGATTGTAGTTCTGGAGGAGACAGGTAGATCAGGTGCAACAGTACAGAATGCTTGTAGTTATGGAGGAGACGGGTAGATCATTAGGTGCAGCTGTACAGAGCTCTTGTAGTTCTGGAAGAGACATGTAGATCATTAGGTGTAGCTGTACAGAGTGGTTGTAGTTCTGGAGGAGACAGGTAGATCATCAGGTGCAGCTGTACAGAGCGCTTGTAGTTCTGGAGGAGACAGGTAGATCATCAGGTGCAGCCGTACAGAGCACTTATAGTTCTGGAGGAGACAGGTATATCGTCAGGTGCAGCTGTACAGAGCTCTTGTTGTTCTGGAGGAGACGGGTAGATCATCAGGTGCAGCTGTACAGAGCTCTTGTAGTTCTGGAGTAGACAGGTAGATCATCAGGTACAGCCGTAGAGAGTGCTTGCAGTTCTGGAGGAGACAGGTACATCATCAGGTACAGCCTTACAGAGCTCTTGTATTTCTGGAGGAAACAGGTAGATCATCAGGTGCAGCGGTACAGAGTGCTTGTAGTTCTGGAGGAGACAGGTAGATCATCGGGTGCAGCCATACAGAGTGGTTGTAGTTCTGGAGGAGACAGGTATATCATCAGGTGCAGCCATACAGAACTCTTGTAGTTCTGGAGGAGACAGGTAGATCATCAAGTGCAGCCATACAGAGCACTTATAGTTCTGGAGGAGAAATGTATATCATCAGGTGCAGCTGTACAAGCGCTTGTTGTTCTGGAGGAGAGGGGTAGATCATTAGGTGCAGCTGTACAGAGCTCTTGTAATTCTGGAGGAGACAAGTAGATCATTAGGTGCAGCTGTACAGAGTGTTTGTAGTTCTTGAGGAGACAGGTATATCATAAGGTGCAGCCATACAGAACTCTTGTAGTTCTGGAGGAGACAGGTAGATCATCAGGTGCAGCCGTACAGAGCACTTATAGTTCTGGAGGAGACAGGTATATCATCAGGTGCAGCTGTACAGAGCGCTTGTTGTTCTGGAGGAGACGGGTAGATCATCAGGTGCAGCCGTACAGTGTGCTTGTAGTTCTGGAGGAGATGGGTAGATAATCAGCAACTCACAACCCAGCCAGTTTTTCCCCTCAAACATGAGACCAGGCTTCACATCAGGATTAAAACAGAATGACATTTATTAAAGGCTAGATGCCTAGTATTTATACAGGTTTGACCCCAAATGGGGGAGTTGAAAGACTGTTGTACATTACATGAAGGAAACACGCCCTTTTACATGATACAATAGAATACATTACTTTACTTAGGCAGATATCAAGTTAAACATAAAACACAATGGAGTCCTTATCACCAACAGTCTGACTCTGGAGGTGATTAAACAATGGAATTCTTATCACTAACTAAATTATGGCTGGAGCCAGCAACTTGTATTTAGAAAATAAAGTTAACGCTTTCAGTCCTGACCGAAGGGTCTGTCACATAGCTCCCCCCTTGTGGAACACTCCGGCAGACCCGGCTTGACCCTTTGGCGGGTCAACCTGAGGATGACCGGACTAGGAGGTGGTAGGCATGTCAGTTTGCCAGGACAATCCATCTGTATTCCCGTTATGAGAGAGAATTCCTGTCCATACAAACAAGGGTTCAACTTCCTCAGTGCCCAGACTAGGGCTAAACAGTCCTTCAAAATCCCATCAGCTTCTTTACGAGTTTTCTGTACCTGCTCTTTATAGGTATCCACAATCCCTTCATACTGACATAGGGTGCCCTTGAGTTGCTGCACCTCTCTATGAGCCAGCGTCAGCTTCTCCTCAAGTGTCACTAAGTTTGTCTTTAAGGTTTCATGTTCCACTCTCAAGCTGGTGTTTTCTGCAGTCTGTCGGTGCAGCTTGTCTAGCAGAGATTCCTGTTCTAAACGTGCTTTTTCCTCTGCGCTCCTCTTCTCCTTCATCAGCGCATTGTAACGGGACTTCCACGTATCAATAGCGGATAGAGATTTACTGAGCTCAGCGTTCTGGGGCTTAGCAGCAGGGGGGTCAGTCTCTGCTACACGGATCTGAGCACGGGTAGGCACAGGGTTAACATCAGCGGGACCCATGGGAGCATAGGCAGAAACAAGGGGGGCCAAGTCATTTCCAAGAAGAACATCAGCAGGTAAGTCCTTCTTGACCCCCACATTCACAGGTCTAGCGCCCACTCCCCAATCCAAATGTACCCTGGCAACAGGTAGGTGGAACACACCGCCCCCTGCTACCCTCACAGCCACAGTGTCTCCAGTGTGCTGTTTCTCAGACACCAAGTTCTTTTGAAGCAAGGTCATGGTAGGACCAGTATCCCGTAGACTACTGACCTCCTTCCCATTCACTTTAACCAGTCGCCGGTTATTCCGGTGGGCAGCTTGCACAAGGTCTGCCTCATGTAGGATGCCCCAGCATTCTTGCGCCTCTACGTAGCGGGCCGCAGGCTGAGGGTTACGTGTGATTCCGCCGGCAGGTCTTCTCCAGGACTGTGCTTGGTTCGCTGCATTTAGGGGACACTCTGGTCTTTTGTGCCCTAGTTGCTTACATCCAAAGCACTGAATCGGTTGTGAGTAGCCCCGCAAATTGAACCGGGTTCTCTGAGGGTAGTTCGTGGCCGGAGGCCGTGTGGTATAGCAGTGCGCCGGGGTTTGGTAACTGGCAGCTGCTGGGGTGACTGGGGGTCTGTACTCCACTCTAGCAGGGGGCTTAGTGGTAGCAGTGTCCAGTTTGTGGGCATCCGTATACTCATCTGCCAAGCGAGCCGCTTCATGCAGGGTGGAGGGTTTACGGTCCCGAACCCACTCTCGAACTCCTGCGGGTAACTTGTCGAAGCAATGTTCCAACAGGAATAGCTGCAGCACCTCTTCCCCAGATACGGCTTGGCACCCCACTATCCATTGAGCTGCTGTGCGGTGCACCTTACATGCCCACTCAAGGTAGGAATCTCCAGCTAATTTAACAGTGTCTCTGAACCGCCTCCGGTATGCCTCCGGTGTAACCGCATACCTGGAGAGCAGAGCCTCTTTTACAGTATTATAATCCCCGACTTCCTCATCTGGAATGGCCCGAAAAGCCTCACTGGCCCGGCCGGATAATTTTCCGGATAATATCATGACCCAGTCCTCTGCGGGTACCTTGTGTAGTGCACATTGCCTCTCAAAATCTGCAAGGTACCCATCAATCTCTCCTTCTGTTTCCAGGAAGTTTTTAAAAGCTGCAAAATTTACTTTTCTCTTTTCCACTTGGGTTGCTGTGACTTGGGCTGCTGCAGCGCCGCTTTGGCGAAGTAGGTTGGCCTCCACAGCTGCTATGACCCGGTCGATAATTTCTGCAGATGGGTTGGGGCCATAATATGCTAGTCTTATTTTAACCGCCCGATCAAAGCTTGCTTCTTCAGGGGATCTGTCTGATATGCTGGGCCCATTGGTTCCTTCTGTCCCTGGTACTCTTTCCATCTTAGTCAGTGTTGTAATAATCCCCCTCTTCCTGAGGTTACTGGCTTGTGTAGTTGCTCTTCTGGGGGATAAGGTTCATCCCGTCGCTTGCCACCAATTGTTACGGTACCAACAGGATACCAAGGGTTAACACCAGATGAACAATGTCCTGCATAGGGAATCAGCAACTCACAACCCAGCCAGTTTTTCCCCTCAAACATGAGACCAGGCTTCACATCAGGTTTAAAACAGAATGACATTTATTAAAGGCTAGATGCCTAGTATTTATACAGGTTTGACCCCAAATGGGGGGGGTTGAAAGACTGTTGTACATTACATGGAGGGAACACGCCCTTTTACATGATACAATAGAATACATTACTTTACTTAGGCAGATATCAAGTTAAACATAAAACACAATGGAGTCCTTATCACCAACAGTCTGACTCTGGAGGTGATTAAACAATGGAATTCTTATCACTAACTAAATTATGGCTGGAGCCAGCAACTTGTATTTAGAAAATAAAGTAAACGCTTTCAGTCCTGACCGAAGGGTCCGTCACAGATGGGTAGTTCATTATGTTCAGCTGTACTGAGCGCTTGTTGTTCTGGAGGAGATGGGTAGATCATCAGGTGCAGCCATACAGAGCGCTTGTAGTTCTTGAGGAGACAGGTAGATCATCAGGTGCAGCCGTACAGAGTGCTTGTAGTTCTGGAGGAGATAGGTAGATCATCAGGTGCAGCCGTACAGAATGCTTGTAGTTCTGGAGGAGACAGGTAGATCATCTGGTGCAGCCGTACAGAGCGCTTGTAGTTCTGGAGGAGATAGGTAGATCATCAGGTGCAGCCGTACAGAATACTTGTAGTTCTGGAGGAGACAGGTAGATCATCAGGTGCAGCCATTCAGAGCACTTGTAGTTCTGGAGTAGACAGGTAGATCATCAGGTACAACCGTAGAAAGTGCTTGCAGTTCTGGAGGAGACAGGTAGATCATCAGGTAGAGCCGTACAGAGCGCTTGTAGTTCTTGAGAAAACAGGTAGATCATTAGGTGCAGCCGTACAGAGCGCATGTAGTTCTGGAGAAGACGGTTAGATCATCAGGTGCAGTTGTACAGAGCGCTTGTATTTCTGGAGAAGACGGGAAGATCATAAGGTGCAGCCGTACAGAGTGCTTGTAGTTCTAGAGGAGACAGGTAGATCATTAGGTGCAGCCGTACAGAGCTCTTGTAGGTCTGGAGGAGACAGGTAGATCATCAGGTGCAGCCATACAGAGAGCTTGTAGTTCTGGAGGAGACAGGTAGATCATTAGGTGCAGCCATACAGAGTGCTTGTAGTTCTGGAGGAGACAGGTATATCATTAGGTGCAGCTGTACAGAGTGGTTGTAGTTCTGGAGGAGACAGGTAGATCATTAGGTGCAGCCGTACAGAGTGCTTGTAGTTCTGAAGGAGACAGGTAGATCAATAGGTGCAGCTGTACAGAGTGGTTGTAGTTCTGGAGGAGACAGGTATATCATTAGGTGCAGCTGTACAGAGTGGTTGTAGTTCTGGAGGAGACAGGTAGATCATTAGGTGCAGCCGTACAGAGTGCTTGTAGTTCTGAAGGAGACAGGTAGATCAATAGGTGCAGCTGTACAGAGTGGTTGTAGTTCTGGAGGAGACAGGTAGATCATTAGGTGCAGCTGTACAGAGTGTTTGTAGTTCTGGAGGAGATGGGTAGTTCATTATGTTCAGCTGTACTGAGCGCTTGTTGTTCTGGAGGAGACGGGTAGATCATCAGGTGCAGCCGTACAGAGCGCTTGTAGTTCTTGAGGAGACAGGTAGATCATCAGGTGCAGCCGTACAGAGCGCTTGTAGTTCTGGAGGAGATAGGTAGATCATCAGGTGCAGCCGTACATAATGCTTGTAGTTCTGGAGGAGACAGGTAGATCATCTGGTGCAGACGTACAGAGCGCTTGTAGTTCTGGAGGAGATAGGTAGATCATCAGGTGCAGCCGTACAGAATGCTTGTAGTTCTGGAGGAGACAGGTAGATCATCAGGTGCAGCCGTTCAGAGCCCTTGTAGTTCTGGAGTAGACAGGTAGATCATCAGGTACAGCCGTAGAGAGTGCTTGCAGTTCTGGAGGAGACAGGTAGATCATCAGGTACAGCCGTACAGAGCTCTTGTATTTCTGGAGGAAACAGGTAGATCATCAGGTGCAGCGGTACAGAGTGCTTGTAGTTCTGGAGGAGACAGGTAGATCATCAGGTGCAGCCATACAGAGGAATTGTAGTTCTGGAGGAGACAGGTAGATCATCAGATGCATCCATACAAAGTGATTGTAGTTCTGGAGGAGACAGGTAGATCAGGTGCAGCCGTACAGAATGCTTGTAGTTCTGGAGGAGACGGGTAGATCATTAGGTGCAGCTGTACAGAGCTCTTGTAGTTCTGGAGGAGACAGATAGATCATTAGGTGCAGCTGTACATAGCGCTTGTAGTTCTAGAGGAGACGGGTAGATCATCAGTTGCAGCCGTACAGTGTGCTTGTAGTTCCAGAGGAGACAGGTAGATCATTAGGTGCAGTCATACAATGTGCTTGTAGTTCCAGAGGAGACAGGTAGATCATCAGGTGCAGCCGTACAGAGTGCTTGTAGTTCTAGAGGAGACAGGTAGATCATTAGGTGCAGTCGTAAATTGTGTTTGTAGTTCTGGAGGAGACAGGTAGATCATCAGGTGCAGCCGTACAGAGCGCTTGTAGTTCTAGAGGAGACAAGTAGATCATTAGGTGCAGTCGTACAGTGTGCTTGTAGTTCCAGAGGAGGCAGGTAGATCATCAGGTGCAACCATACAGAGTGCTTGTAGTTCTGGAGAAGACAGGTAGATCATTAGGTGCAGTCGTACAGTGTGCTTGTAGTTCTGGAGGAGACAGGTAGATCATTAGGTGCAGTTGTACAGAGCTCTTGTAGGTCTGGAGGAGACAGGTAGATTATCGGGTGCAGCTGTACAGAGCACTTGTAGTTCTGGAGGAGAAAGGTAGATCATCAGGTGCAGCCATACAGAGAGCTTGTAGTTCTGGAGGATACAGGTAGATCATTAGGTGAAGCCATACAGAGTGCTTGAAGTTCTGGAGGAGACAGGTATATCATTAGGTGCAGCTGTACAGAGTGGTTGTAGTTCTGGAGGAGACAGGTATATCATTAGGTGCAGCTGTACAGAGTGGTTGTAGTTCTGGAGGAGAAAGGTAGATCATTAGGTGCAGCCGTATAGAGTGCTTGTAGTTCTGGAGGAGACAGGTAGATCATTAGGTGCAGCTGTACAGAGTGGTTGTAGTTCTGGAGGAGAAAGGTAGATCATTAGGTGCAGCCGTACAGAGTGCTTGTAGTTCTGGAGGAGACAGGTAGATCATTAGGTGCAGCTGTACAGAGTGGTTGTAGTTCTGGAGGAGACGGGTAGATCATTAGGTGCAGCTGTACAGAGCGCTTGTAGTTCTGGAGGAGATAGGTAGATCATCAGGTGCAGCCGTACAGAATGCTTGTAGTTCTGGAGGAGACAGGTAGATCATCAGGTGCAGCCGTTCAGAGCCCTTGTAGTTCTGGAGTAGACTGGTAGATCAACAGGTACAGCCGTAGAGAGTGCTTGCAGTTCTGGAGGAGACAGGTAGATCATCAGGTACAGCCGTACAGAGCTCTTGTATTTCTGGAGGAAACAGGTAGATCATCAGGTGCAGCGGTACAGAGTGCTTGTAGTTCTGGAGGAGACAGGTAGATCATCAGGTGCAGCCATACAGAGTGATTGTAGTTCTGGAGGAGACAGGTAGATCATGAGGTGCAGCCATACAAAGTGATTGTAGTTCTGGAGGAGACAGGTAGATCAGGTGCAGCCGTACAGAATGCTTTTAGTTCTGGAGGAGACGGGTAGATCATCAGGTGCAGCTGTACAGAGTGGTTGTAGTCCTTGAGGAGACAGGTATATCATCATTTGCAGCTGTATAGAGCACTTGTAGTTCTGGAGGAGACAGGTAGATCATCAGGTGCAGCCATACAGAGCACTTATATTTCTGGAGGAGACAGGTATATCATCAGGTGCAGCCGTACAGAGCACTTATAGTTCTGGAGGAGACAGGTATATCATCAGGTGCAGCTGTACAGAGCGCTTGTTGTTCTGGAGGAGAGGGGTAGATCATTAGGTGCAGCTGTACAGAGCTCTTGTAGTTCTGGCTGAGACAGGTAGATCATTAGGTGCAGCTGTACAGAGTGGTTGTAGTTCTTGAGGAGACAGGTATATCATCAGGTGCAGCCATACAGAACTGTTGTAGTTCTGGAGGAGACAGGTAGATCATCAGGTGCAGCCGTACAGAGCACTTATAGTTCTGGAGGAGACAGGTATATCATCAGGTGCAGCTGTACAGAGCGCTTGTTGTTCTGGAGGAGACGGGTAGATCATCAGGTGCAGCCGTACAGTGTGCTTGTAGTTCTGGAGGAGATGGGTAGATAATCAGGTGCAGCCATACAGAGTGCTTGTAGTTCTAGAGTAAACGAGTAGATCATCAGGTGCAGCTGTACAGAGTGCTTGTAGTTTTGGAGGAGACGGGTAGATCATTAGGTGCAGCCGTACAGAGTGCTTGTAGTTCTGGAGGAAACAGGTAGATCATCAGGTGCAGCCATACAGAGCGCTTGTTTTTCTGGAGGAGACAGGTAGATCATTAGGTGCAGCCGTACAGAGTGCTTGTAGTTCTGGAGGAGACGGGTAGATAATCAGTTGCAGCTTTACAGAGCTCTTGTTGTTCTGGAGGAGACAGGATGATCATCAGGTGCAGCCATACAGAGTGCTTGTAGTTCTGGAGGAGATGGGTAGATAATCAGGTGCAGCCGTACAGAGTGCTTGTAGTTCTAGAGTAAATGAGTAGATCATCAGGTGCAGCCATACAGAACTCTTGTAGTTCTGGAAGAGACAGGTAGATCATTAGGTGCAGCCGTACAGAGTGCTTGTAGTTCTGGAGGAGACGGGTAGATAATCAGTTGCAGCTTTGCAGAGCTCTTTTTGTTCTGGAGGAGACAGGATGATCATCAGGTGCAGCCGTACAGAGTGCTTGTAGTTCTGGAGGAGACGGGTAGATCATCAGGTGCAGCCATACAGAGCACTTGTAGTTCTGGAGGAGACGAGTAGATCATTATGTTCATCTGTACAGAGCGCTTGTAGTTCTGGAAGAGACAGGTAGATCATTAGGTGCAGCCGTACAGAGTGCTTGTAGTTCTGGAGGAGACGGGTAGATAATCAGTTGCAGCTTTGCAGAGCTCTTTTTGTTCTGGAGGAGACAGGATGATCATCAGGTGCAGCCGTACAGAGTGCTTGTAGTTCTGGAGGAGACGGGTAGATCATTAGGTGCAGCCGTACAGAGCACTTGTAGTTCTGGAGGAGACGAGTAGATCATTATGTTCATCTGTACAGAGCACTTGTATTTCTGGAGGAGACAAGTAGATCATTATGTTCAACTGTACAGAGTGCTTGTAGTGCTGGAGGAGACGGGTAGATCATCAGGTGCAGCCGTACAGAGTGCTTGTATTTCTGGAGGAGATGGGTAAATCATTATGTTCAGCTGTACTGAGTGCTTGTTGTTCTGAAGGAGACAGGTAGATCATCAGGTGCAGCTGTACAGAGTGGTTGTAGTTCTGGAGGAGACAGGTATATCATCAGGTGCAGCCATACAGAACTCTTGTAGTTCTGGAAGAGACAGGTAGATCATCAGGTGCAGCTGTACAGAGTGCTTGTAGTTTTGGAGGAGACGGGTAGATCATTAGGTGCAGCCGTACAGAGTGCTTGTAGTTCTGGAGGAAACAGGTAGATAATTAGGTGCAGCCATACAGAGCGCTTGTTTTTCTGGAGGAGACAGGTAGATCATTAGGTGCAGCCGTACAGAGTGCTTGTAGTTCTGGAGGAGACGGGTAGATAATCAGTTGCAGCTTTGCAGAGCTCTTGTTGTTCTGGAGGAGACAGGATGATCATCAGGTGCAGCCGTACAGAGTGCTTGTAGTTCTGGAGGAGATGGGTAGATAATCAGGTGCAGCCGTACAGAGTGCTTGTAGTTCTAGAGTAAACAAGTAGATCATCAGGTGCAGCCATACAGAACTCTTGTAGTTCTGGAAGAGACAGGTAGATCATTAGGTGCAGCCGTACAGAGTACTTGTAGTTCTGGAAGAGACAGGTAGATCATTAGGTGCAGCCGTACAGAGTGCTTGTAGTTCTGGAAGAGACAGGTAGATCATTAGGTGCAGCCGTACAGAGTGCTTGTAGTTCTGGAGGAGACGGGTAGATCATCAGGTGCAGCCATACAGAGCACTTGTAGTTCTGGAGGAGACGAGTAGATCATTATGTTCATCTGTACAGAGTGCTTGTAGTTCTGGAAGAGACAGGTAGATCATTAGGTGCAGCCGTACAGAGTGCTTGTAGTTCTGGAGGAGACGGGTAGATAATCAGTTGCAGCTTTGCAGAGCTCTTTTTGTTCTGGAGGAGACAGGATGATCATCAGGTGCAGCCGTACAGAGTGCTTGTAGTTCTGGAGGAGACGAGTAGATCATTATGTTCATCTGTACAGAGCGCTTGTAGTTCTGGAGGAGACAAGTAGATCATTATGTTCAGCTGTACAGAGTGCTTGTAGTGCTGGAGGGGACGGGTAGATCATCAGGTGCAGCCGTACAGAGTGCTTGTAGTTCTGGAGGAGACAGGTAGATCATTATGTTCAGCTGTACAGATTGCTTGTAGTTCTGGGGGAGACAGGTAGATCATTATGTTCAGCTGTACAGAGTGCATGTAGTTCTGGAGGAGACGGGTAGATCATCAGGTGCAGCCGTACAGAGTGCTTGTATTTCTGGAGGAGATGGGTAAATCATTATGTTCAGCTGTACAGAGTGCTTGTAGTGCTGGAGGGGACGGGTAGATCATCAGGTGCAGCCGTACAGAGTGCTTGTAGTTCTGGAGGAGACAGGTAGATCATTATGTTCAGCTGTACAGAGTGCATGTAGTTCTGGAGGAGACAGGTAAATCATTATGTTCAGCTGTACAGAGTGCTTGTAGTTCTGGAGGAGACAGGTAGATCATTATGTTCAGCTGTACAGAGTGCATGTAGTTCTGGAGGAGACAGGTAAATCATCAGGTGCAGCCGTACAGAGTGCTTGTAGTTCTGGAGGAGACAGGTAGATCATTATGTTCAGCTGTACAGAGTGCATGTAGTTCTGGAGGAGACAGGTAAATCATCAGGTGCAGCCGTACAGAGCGCTTGTAATTCTGGAGGAGACAGGGAGATCATTAGTTGTAGCACTACAGCACGCTTGTAAAGCTAGGGACAGCGATCTTTAGGCACAACAATTTCATGTGTAGTTTAGTTCATTAATACTGGTTCCACCATGCACAACCTTAAAGAATAAACCTCAAGTGCATCTCTTTGTTTAAAGAAACAGGGCATCTCTGGCACAATAATAATTCAGATGACTGGCTAAGCAATCAAAAAGCCTTTAAATTTCTTTCATACAAAGAGCTTTGATTGAAGAGAGACAGGAAATGCAATGGAACGATATAAATAAACTATAAAAAGCTTTTGTTTTCTGTTTAAAATCTGCTTAGCCAATAGATAAACATGTTCTTAATGAGAGCTTTGTATGTTTTAGGCTTTGATTTTTGTTTTTCCCCCGATTATTTTTCAAAGATTTTGGAAGAAGCCTAATGCTATTTCTTTATTTTTTTTGTCAGATAAATAATAACAAACACAAGGACATTTCTGTTCCTCTACTGCTCCTTGATGTACAATTTATATTTTGTAATTCAGTCAATATGTCTATTTATTCTATTGTTCAATGTGCATAGCGTCTTTATATTGACTTATCTAGTTTACGCTAGACTGTTAATGGTGGCACATTTTCTTATACTGTTATCAAAGCTTTTTACTTGGCAGATGCTCTTCTGAATTGAATACGGTTTCTGTATTTATCCACTGTATGTATAGCATCTATTCAACCTAATTCAACCTCAAGAATAATAGTTAAGAACCGGAAGAAAAAAAAATAATGGAAAAAAAAAATTATTTGAAAGAAATAATTAACCTAGAAAAGGCTGAGCTATTTCACTGAATGAAAATAAAACAATTATAGGAAATTAAAATAGTACAAAGAGGAAAAATGTATGAATATTATTTTTTTATGTTTTTTAACAGTATGTATAATAATTTATAAATATTGTTTATTATTATTTTTCTAATAGTTTGTATTTAATATTTCAATAACATGCATTGAAGATAACAATTCTTCATGTGCGCATGCACATTACACATATTTTACATTCCTATCTTCTTCACATGGAAAATAATGTACTTTTATTATTATATATATATTTCTGTGCATATCTGATACTGATAATGTAACATAAATATCTTTATGTATAGGTAAATAATAAGTATAAGTATATATATATATACATATATATATATATATATATACATACAAAGGTCCCGGAAAACCCAGCACTCGCTCATCAATTCAACCCCCAGGGTGCCTGCCAAATATTAATACAGCAAAGTTATAAACAGGCAAGCACTCTCTGGATTTTTGCAAAAACAGATTTTACTGTGTACAAAGCATACAATAGTTAACGTTTTCGGGCCACCGCCCATCCCCAGACATACCTGTATGTACATGTACATATGTACAGTATATATATATATATATATATATATATATATATATATATCCAACCAATTTCCAGTTCAGCCCACCAAGAGACAATAGCCTGGGTGCAAATATAGAAAGCATATAAGACAAATGTAAATGCACTCTCAGGACTTTCACAAACTTCTTTATTGGAACGTTTTCGGGGTTCACAACCCCTTCATCAGCATAAATACATAGACAAACCTCAAACAATTTATAGTGTTTCAAATATCACTCACAAAACAAGTGTTTCTCCAAAAGTGCGCCAAATCACAAGCGTGGAACGCATCCTGCGTTCCACAGTGCTAACGCCTACCGGAAGTGATGTTATCTCACTTCCGGTTTCACGGCTGTGTTATTATTAAGCATACAAATTATGCGAAGTGTTTCTTAAACAAAATTAGTGACTCATACAAAATTGTGTATGAAGTGTCGTAAATAGACAATGGCTGACACCAACTTGAGTGTAGTGAATGGAATTAGTTAGATTGCCATAATAATATCCCAATACGTATCCTGGCTGTACGCCTACAGTATCTATTCCCAGTGGTATACTGGTATGTACATACCATTAATTGAAAAATGTTACTACGTATATCCCTCTAAATAAGCCTGATAATCCTGATCAGTCTGCGCCCTTAAAATCTCACGGTTCTTCACTGTAAGATTAGGTGAATATATCTCTATAACCACTTTTATGTTGGTTTTATATATGTGTGTGGCTATAAATAAAGGACAGATGTATTGGTGTATATATATAAATCACCCCTGTGGTTGGCAATTATTTTGCTCCCACTTTGATTTAATTATATTACCCACCTTCATATTCCATTGAAATACATAACAGTATACCACTGGGAATAGATACTGTAGGCATACAGCCAGGATACGTATTCATCGAATATATAAAGTCATTTATTATTATTAATGGGTAACAAGCTCAGCAATAATTCCCACTTTTTGCATATAAATCTAAGTTTGTAACTATTTATGTATGTATATATGTAAACAGTTGTATTAATTTATTATGCATAGATGAGATTAAGAAGGTGTTACGGTACCAACAGTGTACCAAGAGTTAATACCCGGGAACAACGTCCTGCATAGGGAATCAGCAATTCACAAACCAGCCAGTTTTCAGGTTTAAACAGAATATCAGCTTTATTTGAAGGCAGCACACAGATTTATACACCCTGGCTTCAGGTTACAGAGGGCATTGGTTTAACAGTAAAGCAAACATATGAACAATGCATCAAACCTCTAACAATTGTCTATTCACAGGTAAAACAGATTAACATATTAAGTTAATTAACTAGGGAAGAACGTTTACTCAGACAATCTGATGTTGGGCAGTCTAGTTAACATAATTACACAAGGACACAATCAGTTTACCCAGACAGACTCCTGAGACACAATCAGATCTTAAACATACATAGAATACATCTTATTACTGAATATAGGAACAGTTCTTATTAGCTATAAAGTCTTTTATGCCCACTTGGCTTATAGAGTCACAATTGCTCCCACAAGGGGCACTCACACCCTGCACCCATCCTGTATTTATGGATACAGGGTGACATAGACATAAGACAGAGTTATGAAAGTACATGGGGTGTCCAGCATATAAAATTCCATATTTCCATGCAGTCTCTGGGTATCCTTAAGCCCATGTACCTCCAGCCCAAAGAATGTTCCATAACAGGCCCTCCAAGGTACAGTGGCGAGATTGGTTTTGTCACATCTCTCCCCTTTTCCAAACAGACTAACAGGGTATCTGACCTCCTGCCGGTCAGTGCCCTGGTTAGTCCAGCAACCCACCCATAAAACACAATTAGTAGTACAGTCCACCCACAATAAATGGTTACTACACCTGAGTACGGGGAAAACTTGTCCATGTCCAGGTGCCTCACCACAGCTGTGTGGGGGACTGGTACGCTGAATTGGTGGGTTGCGAGGTGGGCAGAGACCAGCTGTACTCTGCCAGGGTGCCAGCACTACCATGGAAGTAGCCTGGTGGGAGCCTGGTTGCTGGAGGGGGAGACCGACTGTCTCCCCTTTGGATACATAGCTGTGCTGCTGGAGGGGGAGACCAATCGTCTCCCCTTTGGCTAAACAGCCGTGTTGCTGGGGGACAGGACCATCAAACTCCTCTCCCTCTGGTTTGTCATGCTCGGCTGTCCAGGGTATGTACTGTGCCATATACCACCAGAGCGCCTGGTAGGCATGTCAGTTTGCTGGGACAATCCATCTGTATTCCCGTTATGAGAGAGAATTCTTGTCCATACAAACAAGGGTTCAAATTCCTCAGTGCCCAGACCAGGGCCAAACAGTCCTTCAAAATCCCATCAGCTTCTTTACGAGTTTTCTGTACCTGCTCTTTATAGGTATCCACAATCCCTTCATACTGACATAGGGTGCCCTTGAGTTGCTGCACCTCACTATGAGCCAGCGTCAGCTTCTCCTCCAGTGTCACTAAGTTTTTCTTTAATGTTTCATGTTCCACTCTCAAGCTGGTGTTTTCTGCAGTCTGTCGGTGCAGCTTGTCTAGCAGAGATTCACGTTCTAAACGTGCTTTTTCCTCTGCGCTCCTCTTCTCCTTCATCAGCGCATTGTAACGGGACTTCCACGTATCAATAGCGGATAGAGATTTACTGAGCTCAGCGTTCTGGGGCTTAGCAGCAGGTGGGTCAGTCTCTGCTGCACGGATCTGAGCATGGGTAGTCACAGAGTTAACATCAGCGGGACCCATAGGAGCGTAGGCAGAAACAAGGGGGGCCAAGTCATTTCCAAGAAGAACATCAGCAGGTAAGTCCTTCTTGACCCCCACATTCACAGGTCTAGCGCCCACTCCCCAATCCAAATGTACCCTGGCAACAGGTAGGCTGAACACATCACCCCCTGCTACCCTCACAGCCACAGTGTCTCCAGTGTACTGTTTCTCAGACACCAAGTTCTTTTGAAGCAAGGTCATGGTAGCACCAGTATCCCGTAGACCACTGACCTTCTTCCCATTCACTTTAACCAGTTGCCGGTTATTCCGGTGGGCAGCTTGCACAAGGTCTGCCTCATGTAGGATGCTCCAGCATTCTTGCGCCTCTACGTAGCGGGCCGCAGGCTGAGGATTACGTGGGATTCCGCCGCCGGGTCTTCTCCAGGACTGCGCTTGGTTCGCTGCGTTTAGGGGACACTCTGGTCTTTTGTGCCCTAGTTGCTTACATCTAAAGCACCGAATAGGTTGTGAGTAGCACCGCAGGGCTCTCTGAGGGTAGTTCGTGGCCGGAGGCCGTGTGGTATAGTGGTGCGCCGGGGTTTGGTAACTGGCAGCTGCTGGGGTGACTGGGGGTCTGTACTCCACTCTAGCAGGGGGCTTAGTGGTAGCAGTGTCCAGTTTGCGGGCATCCGTATACTCATCTGCCAAGCGAGCCGCTTCCTGCAGGGTGGAGGGTTTACGGTCCCGAACCCACTCTCGAACTCCTGCGGGTAATTTGTCGAAGCAATGTTCCAACAGGAATAGCTGCAGCACCTCTTCCCCAGATATGGCTTGGCACCCCGCTATCCAGTGAGCTGCTGTGCGGTGCACCTTACATGCCCACTCAAGGTAGGAATCTCCAGCTAATTTAACAGTGTCTCTGAACCGTCTCCGGTATGCCTCCGGTGTAACCGCATACCTGGAGAGCAGAGCCTCTTTTACAGTATTATAATCCCTGACTTCCTCATCTGGAATGGCCCGAAAAGCCTCTCTGGCCCGGCCGGATAATTTTCCAGATAATATCGTGACCCAGTCCTCTGCGGGTACCTTGTGTAGTGCACATTGCCTCTCAAAATCCGCAAGGTACCCATCAATCTCTCCTTCTGTTTCCAGGAAGTTTTTAAAAGCTGCAAAATTTACTTTTCTCTTTTCCATCTTAGTCAGTATTGTAATAATCCCCCTCTTCCTGAGGTTACTGGCTTGTGTAGTTGCTCTTCTGGGCGATAAGGTTCATTCCGTCGCTGCCACCAATGTTACGGTACCAACAGTGTACCAAGAGTTAATACCCGGGAACAACGTCCTGCATAGGGAATCAGCAATTCACAAACCAGCCAGTTTTCAGGTTTAAACAGAATATATGCTTTATTTGAAGGCAGCACACAGATTTATACACCCTGGCTTCAGGTTACAGAGGGCATTGGTTTAACAGTAAAGCAAACATATGAACAATGCATCAAACCTCTAACAATTGTCTATTCACAGGTAAAACAGATTAACATATTAAGTTAATTAACTAGGGAAGAACGTTTACTCAGACAATCTGATGTTGGGCAGTCTAGTTAACATAATCACACAAGGACACAATCAGTTTACCCAGACAGACTCCTGAGACACAATCAGATCTTAAACATACATAGAATACATCTTATTACAGAATATAGGAACAGTTCTTATTAGCTATAAAGTCTTTTATGCCCACTTGGCTTATAGAGTCACAATTGCTCCCACAAGGGGCACTCACACCCTGCACCCATCCTGTATTTATGGATACAGGGTGACATAGACATAAGACAGAGTTATGAAAGTACATGGGGTGTCCAGCATATAAAATTCCATATTTCCATGCAGTCTCTGGGTATCCTTAAGCCCATGTACCTCCAGCCCAAAGAATGTTCCATAACAGGCCCTCCAAGGTACAGTGGCGAGATTGGTTTTGTCACAGAAGGATTATCTCATATTTTCACATTACACTTGTGTACTACACTGTTTAAATAATCAGAGTGTTGAGACACGATTTACTATTGTTTATTATAACCATGACTACAGTTGCCATGGAGACCCATATACACAATGGCACACGATCGGCCAGCTTGGGATATTATTATGGCGATCTAACTAATTCCATTCACTACACTCAAGTTGGTGTCAGCCATTGTCTACATACACAATTTTGTATGAGTCACTAATTTTTATTTAAGAAACACTTCGCATAATTTGTATGCTTAATAATAACACAGCCGTGAAACCGGAAGTGAGATAACATCACTTCCGGTAGGCGTTAGCACTGTGGAACGCAGGATGCGTTCCACGCTCGTGATTTGGTGCACTTTTGGAGAAACACTTGTTTTGTGAGTTATATTTGAAACACTATAAATTGTTTGAAGTTTGTCTATGTATTTATGCTGATGAAGGGGTTGTGAACCCCGAAAATGTTCCAATAAAGAAGTTTGTGAAAGTCCTGAGAGTGCATTTACATTTGTCTTATATATATATATTTATATATATATATATATATATATATATACCTGGAGAAAATGAGAGAAGCGCAACACAGGATCTATGTGCAGAGTTAAAAACAATTTATTGAAGCCCCTGAACTAAGGCAGCTACTTACAAGATAAAAGTTAAAACAGGCAGATCGATAAACAGTATCATCAATGGGTGGTGAATTACCAGATGTTGCGTTACTAGGAGGAGTCTCCTTGAGCGTCTGTGACAACTGCTAGCAATTACAAGTCTTTATGTGTGTGTTGCAGCCCGGTAAACACCCGGATCTCGCATAAAAACATGTTGTTACAAACTGCTATTTGTAACTGGCCCTTTAAATGGAAAATTGCCCTGCTTCCCTGGATTTTGGAGAAGCCTATTTGCCAGCCTCCTTCCACATGACTATGGCCCCTGAAAGATTGTGCCCCTGAAAACATATTAACTTTTATTGGGTGTGTATGGCCCTTTAAGAACCGTCTGGGGACATATTGTGACTTTGGTGAACAATGCCCCTTTAAGACTATGTCCCCAGACCTGTGAAATGACTTGTCCCTGGCTTTCTCCCACTTGGTTCAGTTTCATTGTGTGCCATTAAAGGGACAGTATACTGTAAAATAGTTTTTTCCTTAATGTGTTTACAATTGCTTTTTTTACCAACTGCAGAGTAAAAAATGTATGAAAATGAGCTGTTTAAGGTTTATTTCTGTATATTAAAGCTCTGATTTTGTGTTTTGAAGCCACAGCCTAATAAAATAGGTTGAGCTTGTAGGTATAATCAGATCTCATTACTGTATCACATTGTGCACATATACCTGCTTCTTTATCTTATATCTGTCCTTAAAACAATCACCAATACTTTGAGAGAACAATGGAAAATCAACATTTTATTACCTTATCTCTGCTTTATCACACTGGGAGTGTAATTTCTTCTGCTGGCTGTGTTTACAAAGCTTATCTATAGCTGGTACGCGCGGCCACAAACTTTCAGAATAGGTGGGGATACCACATGCTAAATTAACAATTTCAAATGCCAATATAAGGGTAAAGGAGCTACTTGTAAACAATTTAATACACTCCAGCAGGTAAAGTGGATCATTGGGAACAAATTAAAGGGGAGAAATTTTTTGAGTAAACTGTCCCTTTAAGTGCTATGTGACAGACCCTTCGGTCAGAACTACAGAGATAACTTTGTTCAGCTTCAAGAAGCATTCTAAATACAAGTTTGCTGGGATCAGCTCTACTTAAGTTTAGTGATAAAACATTCCCATTGTCTAATCAGACTTCTAGTAGTGATAAGGTGGACTGCATTGTTTTATTGTGTGTAAAATGTTATCTGCTGAAGTAATGTTGTGGCCTGTCAAAGGGAGTGTCTCTCTATCTAATATCAAATGTGTGATGGGGGATTTTATGCCTCCCCCTGAGAGTGTCCTGTTTGCATGTAACCTCAATAAAAAGCAGGCTGTGTGCTCCAGCACTTCAGACCTATTTCTGACCCTCTAACTTGCAGCTTTGACTCATGTTTGTAGGGGACAGCTTCAGCTATAATCACTACAGGGATTGCTATGTTTTTCATACTCCCTTAGCTACAGGGATTGCTACAGAAGGAAGAGGTTCACCTACTGGAGCCTGGTCGTAGGTCCAGGGCGCAGAGCAGACGGCGAGATACCAGCCCAGCAGCGGTGGTTCATAGAGTCTGCGTTACTTATGGTGGCTACGCAGCAGTTATAGAGTCTACATTGCTGCTGCTCCTTTGGTGAGTGCTAGGAGCATCCTTTTCTACGGTCCAACTTCCAGCCAGCCTGGAGGCAACCGTAACATTTGGCGGCAGCGGTGGGATCGCGTCCTAGCACAAGGAGCAGCACCACAACAGCACTGGTATCGTAGGAGAGTAATTGAGGGCAACGCTAGCCACTGCGCAGCGTCCCTACCTACAGCAGCATGGAGCTGACAAGACACTGGTCAGAACCCTGTGAAGAGCACCTCAACCTGATCCGTCGCTATGAGGGCGCTGATTTCGTTCCAGAGGTAAAGAGGCGGCTAGTCCGATATGGTGCAGACCCTGCACAGGAGGTAGTCAGTCGCCTCATCCGGGAATTGGCTACTGAGAACGAAGCGGCACGAGCCTTTGAGCGCCAACTGTGGAGTTTCAGGGTATGGACACCTGGTCTCTCTCCCCAGCCGCAGCATGTTCCACAGGGAGAGGAGAGCAGCGACCTCCCTCCCCAGCGGCAGTATACTGTGCAGAGGGAAGAGACAACCGGTCTCCTTCCCCAACCCCAACCAGAGATACCAGAGGCAGCAGGCCTCATAGACTGGTCCTGGGAGGACCCCCAGCAGGCAGGTGGAGATGGGACCGCAGTCTCTCTACCGGCCCAACAGGGATGCTGGGCAGGCGGCCCAGATCCCCAGCGACAGACCCAGCTACAGGGAGGGGAGAGCATCGACCTCCCTCCCCAGCCGGAGTGTGCCTTCCAGGGAGAGGAGACAACCGGTCTCTCTCCCCAGCCGCAGCATGTTCCACAGGAAGCGGAGAGCATCGACCTCCCTTCCCAACGGCCGCCGGAGTATCAGGAGGAGGAGGTAAGCCAATCTCCCCAGCTAACTCCTAACTTGGGCCCAGGGTTAACAGTGGAGATGTTAACCCCCACTGACCCCCACGTTCCCTTTGCCACCGGGCAGGACTATGCCCCAATTCCCCCAGCAGAAGAGCTGGCATCAGGACAGAGCGCTGCTGGCCTCTGCCCTACAGACCTTGTCCTTGTTACAGGACTGGCCTGCAAACCCCTCACCCCAGCAGAAGCGCTGGCACCAGGGCAAAGTGCCGCTGGCCTCTGCCCCCCAAGTACCATCAGCTATTTGCCCAGCTGCGCCAGGAAGGCCAAGGATGCTACACTTTCATCCTACAACCTGGAACTTACAGGCCAGTACTACGTATTGTGGGGGGGCTACTTTGCTGCTAACGATTATTTGTGGGTGGGTTGCGAGACTAACTTAGGCACTGACCGGCAGAAGGTCAGGTGCCTGGTTAGTCTCCCTCCAAAAGGGGAGATATGTTACAAACTGCTATTTGTAACTGGCCCTTTAAATGGAAAATTGCCCTGCTTCCCTGGATTTTGGAGAAGCCTATTTACCAGCCTCCTTCCACATGACTATGGCCCCTGAAAGATTGTGCCCCTGAAAACATATTAACTTTTATTGGGTGTGTATGGCCCTTTAAAAACCGTCTGGGGACATATTGTGACTTTGGTGAACAATGCCCCTTTAAGACTATGTCCCCAGACCTGTGAAATGACTTGTCCCTGGCTTTCTCCCACTTGGTTCAGTTTCATTGTGTGCCATTAAGTGCTATGTGACAGACCCTTCGGTCAGAACTACAGAGATAACTTTGTTCAGCTTCAAGAAGCATTCTAAATACAAGTTTGCTGGGATCAGCTCTAATTAAGTTTAGTGATAAAACATTCCCATTGTCTAATCAGACTTCTAGTAGTGATAAGGTGGACTGCATTGTTTTATTGTGTGTAAAATTTTATCTGCTGAAGTAATGTTGTGGCCTGTCAAAGGGAGTGTCTCTCTATCTAATATCAAATGTGTGATGGGGGATTTTATGCCTCCCCCTGAGAGTGTCCTGTTTGCATGTAACCTCAATAAAAAGCAGGCTGTGTGCTCCAGCACTTCAGACCTATTTCTGACCCTCTAACTTGCAGCTTTGACTCATGTTTGTAGGGGACAGCTTCAGCTATAATCACTACAGGGATTGCTATGTTTTTCATACTCCCTTAGCTACAGGGATTGCTACAGAAGGAAGAGGTTCACCTACTGGAGCCTGGTCGTAGGTCCAGGGCGCAGAGCAGACGGCGAGATACCAGCCCAGCAGCGGTGGTTCATAGAGTCTGCGTTACTTATGGTGGCTACGCAGCAGTTATAGAGTCTACAGTGCTGCTGCTCCTTTGGTGAGCGCTAGGAGCATCCTTTTCTACGGTCCAACTTCCAGCCAGCCTGGAGGCAACCGTAACACATGTGTTTAAATACAATACACAATGCTAACAAAAAGGAGACCTGAAACCCTTTGGCTGTACTGCACCCGGTGCAAGCGCTAGGTGCGGTTACCTCACTGGGGAAGAGGTTCTCCAATTAACTTCTTGACGTACGTTTCATTCCGTATGCCAATCACAAACATAGATATATTTGTGTGTGTGTGTACGGGGCAAGTGGATGTGTATGTATGTATAGAGAGCATCTGCAGTCCAGGTTTTTAAGACATCCTATTCCTTACAAATGTCTTACAAACAGATAAAAAGTAACTTTTATTTCAAACGATGCAAATAAAAATATAAATTCTTCATATATACATGGCAGCAAAGGTTTAAAGAATATGGACAAGTCCCAATGACCCACTGACGCGTTTCGGCTTGTCTGCTGTAGTTGTGGTGTTGTCAAATGGCCTGTCCCGGCCCCTTTTATATTAAAAGGTATCTTTTGATTGGTTTAAAACTGTGATGGCATTTAACCCTTTTCTTCCTCTTCCTTGTGATTTAAATATTTACAATTTCACATTTCCTGCAGTATTGAGAGGATGATGTTTAAAAGCATAAATTGATACATGGTAAATCTTTTATACTCAATTCAATTCATAGATGTCTCAAAAATTCATATAGAGCATAGAAAGAATGAGTTAAAAACAATTTATTGAAGCCCCTGAACAAAGGCAGCTACTTACAAGATAAAAAGTTAAAACAGGTAGATCGATAAACAGTATCATCAATGGGTGGCGAATTACCAGATGTCGGGTTACTAGGTGAAGTCTCCTCGAGCGTCTGTGACAACTGCTAGCAATTACAAGTCTCTATGTGTGTGTTGCAGCCCGGTGTGTTTAAATACAATACACAATGCTAACAAAAAGGAGACCTGAAATCCTTGGCTGTACTGCACCCGGTGCAAGTGCTAGGTGCAGTTGCCTCACTGGGGAAGAGGTTATCCAATTAACTCATCGATGTACATTTCGTTCCATATGCCAATCACAAACATATATATATTTGTGTGTGTGTGTGTACAGTACAGTACAGTAATCAGACAGGTAATTAGTGATGTCGCAAACCTAAAAATTTCAGTTCGCGAACAGTGGACTCGAACTTCCACAACTGTTCGCGAACCGGCGAACTGGGCGAACCGCCATTGACTTCAATAGGCAGGTGAACTTTAAAACCAACAGGGACTCTTTCTGGCCACAATAGTGATGGAAAAGTTGTTTCAAGGGGACTAACACCTGGACTGTGGCATGCCGGAGGGGGATCCCTGGCAAAACTCCCACGGAAAATTACATAGTTGATGCAGAGTCTGGTTTTAAGCCATAAAGGGCATAAATCACCTAACATTCCTAAAACTGCAATTAGATTACACTAGCAGACTGATGTTTCACAGTCAAAAAAGTTTTTTTTAAAATATTTACACTACTGTTACAACAAATATGAGTGGTGGCACTAACTTGGCAAGTGGGCCTGCACACACGCTGGCAGGCAGGCAACTGCAATTAGATTACACTAGCAGACTGATGTTTCACAGTCAAAAAAGTTTTTTTTTTTATTTACACTACTGTTACAACAAATATGAGTGGTAGCACTAACTTGGCAAGTGGGCCTGGCACACACGCTGGCAGGCAGGCAGGCAGGCAGGCAACTGCAATTAGATTACACTAGCAGACTGATGTTTCACAGTCAAAAAAGTTTGTTTTTTTTAAATATTTACACTACTGTTACAACAAATATGAGTGGTGGCACTAACTTGGCAAGTGGGCCTGGCACACACGCTGGCAGGGAGGCAACTGCAATTAGATTACACTAGCAGACTGATGTTTCACAGTCAAAAAAGTTTTTTTTTAAATATTTACACTACTGTTACAACAAATATGAGTGGTGGCACTAACTTGGCAAGTGGGCCTGGCACACATGCTGGCAGGCAGGCAACTGCAATTAGATTACACTAGCAGACTGATGTTTCACAGTCAAAAAAGTTTTTTTTAAAATATTTACACTACTGTTATAACAAATATGATTGGTGGCACTAGTTGGCAAGTGGGCCTGGCACACACACTGGCAGGCAGGCAACTGCAATTAGATTACACTAGCAGACTGATGTTTCACAGTCAAAAAAGTTTTTTTTAAAAATATTTACACTACTGTTATAACAAATATGATTGGTCGCACTAGTTGGCAAGTGGGCCTGGCACACACGCTGGCAGGCAGGCAGGCAACTGCAATTAGATTACACTAGCAGACTGATGTTTCACAGTCAAAAAAGTTTTTTTTTTAAATATTTACACTACTGTTACAACAAATATGAGTGGTGGCACTAACTTGGGAAGTGGGCCTGGCACACACGCTGGCAGGCAGGCAACTGCAATTAGATTACACTAGCAGACTGATGTTTCACAGTCAAAAAAGTTTTTTTTTTAAACATTTACACTACTGTTACAACAAATATGAGTGGTGGCACTAACTTCGCAAGTGGGCCTGGCACACACACTGGCAGGCAGGCAACTGCAATTAGATTACACTAGCAGACTGATGTTTCACAGTCAAAAAAGTTTTTTTAAAAAATATTTACACTACTGTTACAACAAATATGAGTGGTGGCACTAACTTGGCAAGTGGGCCTGGCACACACGCTGGCAGGGAGGCAACTGCAATTAGATTACACTAGCAGACTGATGTTTCACAGTCAAAAAAGTTTTTTTAAAATATTTACACTACTGTTACAACAAATATGAGTGGTGGCACTAACTTGGCAAGTGGGCCTGGCACACATGCTGGCAGGCAGGCAACTGCAATTAGATTACACTAGCAGACTGATGTTTCACAGTCAAAAAAGTTTTTTTTAAAATATTTACACTACTGTTATAACAAATATGATTGGTGGCACTAGTTGGCAAGTGGGCCTGGCACACACACTGGCAGGCAGGCAACTGCAATTAGATTACACTAGCAGACTGATGTTTCACAGTCAAAAAAGTTTTTTTTTTAAAACATTTACACTACTGTTACAACAAATATGAGTGGTGGCACTAACTTGGCAAGTGGGCCTACCACACACGCTGGCAGGCAGGCAACTGCAATTAGATTACACTAGCAGACTGATGTTTCACAGTCAAAAAAGTTTTTTTTTAAATATTTACACTACTGTTACAACAAATATGAGTGGTGGCACTAACTTGGCAAGTGGGCCTGGCACACACGCTGGCAGGCAGGCAACTGCAATTAGATTACACTAGCAGACTGATGTTTCACAGTCAAAAAAGTTTTTTTTTACAACATTTACACTACTGTTACAACAGATATGAGTGGTGGCACTTAGCAAGTGGGCCTGGCACACACGCTGGCAGGCAACTGCAATTAGATTACAGTAGCAGACTGATGTTTCACAGTCAAAATTACACAGGCAAAAAAAAAAGATGTTCTAGCCCTAAAAAGGGCTTTTTGGGGTGCTGTCCTTACAGCAGAGATCAGATGAGTCCTTCAGGACTGTAGTGGACACTGAATACACTAGCCTAGCTATGAATTTCCCTATAAAATCAGCAGCAGCTACACTATCCCTCCTCTCACTAAGAATGCAGGATCAGAATGAATCTAAAATGGCTGCTGTCCAGGATCTGGGAGGGTCTGGGAGGGAGTGTCTGCTGCTGATTGGCTGAAATGTGTCTGCAGACTGTGAGATACAGGGTCAAAGTTTACTCAATGATGACGAATAGGAGGCAGATCGAACATTGCATATGTTCGCCCGCCGCGGCGAACGCGAACAAGGTATGTTCGCCAGGAACTATTCGCCGGTGAACTATTCGCAACATCACTACAGGTAATATTTATATGTCATTGTACAACTTATACATATAACCTAAAGGTAGTTTTAATATCAGTTTATTACTTTTGTATACATAGTACCATGATAAAGATAGCACAGTACTGTAATCGGACAGTAATATTTATATGTCATTATACAGCTTAAACATGTAACCTAAAGGTAGTTTTAAATCAGTTTATTACTTTTGTATACATAGTACTATAATAAAGATAGTGCAGTACTGTAATCAGTAAGGTAATATTTATATGTCATTATACAGCTTATACATGTAACCTAAAGGTAGTTTTATATCAGTTTATTACTTTTGTATACATAGTACCATGATAAAGATAGTACAGTACTGTAATCAGTAAGGTTATATTTATATGTCATTATACAGCTTATACATGTAACCTAAAGGTAGTTTTATATCCGTTTATTACTTTATATACATAGTACCATGATAAAGATAGTACAGTACTGTAATCAGTAAGGTGATATTTATATGTCATTATACAGCTTATACATGTAACCTAAAGGTAGTTTTATATCAGTTTATTACTTTTGTATACATAGTACCATGATAAAGATAGTACAGTACTGTAATCAGACAGTAATATTTATATGTCATTATACAGCTTATACATGTAACCTAAAGGTAGTTTTATATCAGTTTATTACTTTTGTATACATAGTACCATGATAAAGATAGTACAGTACTGTAATCAGTAAGTTAAAGGGACAGTTTACTCAAAAATTTTCTCCCCTTTAATTTGTTCCCAATGATCCACTTTACCTGCTGAAGTGTATTAAATTGTTTACAAGTAGCTCCTTTACCCTTATATTGGCATTTGAAATTGTTAATTTAGCATGTGGTATCCCCACCTATTCTGAAAGTTTGTGGCCGCGCGTACCAGCTATAGATAAGCTTTGTAAACACAGCCAGCAGAAGAAATTACACTCCCAGTGTGATAAAGCAGAGATAAGGTAATAAAATGTTGATTTTTCATTGTTCTCTCAAAGTATTGGTGATTGTTTTAAGGACAGATATAAGATAAAGAAGCAGGTATATGTGCACAATGTGATACAGTAATGAGATCTGATTATACCTACAAGCTCAACCCATTTTATTAGGTTGTGGCTTCAAAACACAAAATCATAGCTTTAATATACAGAAATAAACCTTAAAAAGCTAATTTTCATACATTTTGTACTCTGCAGTTGGTAAAAAAAGCAATTGTAAACACATTAAGGGAAAAACTATTTTACAGTATACTGTCCCTTTAATATTTATGTCATTATACAGCTTAAACATGTAACCTAAAGGTAGTTTTATATCAATTTATTACTTTTGTATGCATAGTACCATGATAAAGATAGTACAGTACTGTAATCAGACAGGTAATATTTATATTTCATTATACAGCTTATACATGTAACATAAAAGTAGTTTTATATCAGTTTATTACTTTTGTATACATAGTACCATGATAAAGATAGTACAGTACTGTAATCAGTAAGGTAATATTATATGTCATAATGATAGTGTAGTGTTAGGTGTATTTGTAACTTAGGTTAGGATTTATTTTACAGGTAATTTTGTACTTATTTTAACTAGGTAGCGATGAGTGGTGGCACTAACTTGGCAAGTGGGCCTGGCACACACGCTGGCAGGGAGGCAACTGCAATTAGATTACACTAGCAGACTGATGTTTCACAGTTAAAAAAGTTTTTTTAAAATATTTACACTACTGTTACAACAAATATGAGTGGTGGCACTAACTTGGCAAGTGGGCCTGGCACACATGCTGGCAGGCAGGCAACTGCAATTAGATTACACTAGCAGACTGATGTTTCACAGTCAAAAAAGTTTTTTTTTAAAATATTTACACTACTGTTACAACAAATATGAGTGGTGGCACTAACTTGGCAAGTGGGCCTGGCACACACGCTGGCAGGCAGGCAACTGCAATTAGATTACACTAGCAGACTGATGTTTCACAGTCAAAAAAGTTTTTTTTTAAATATTTACACTACTGTTACAACAAATATGAGTGGTGGCACTAACTTGGCAAGTGGGCCTGGCACACACGCTGGCAGGCAGGCAACTGCAATTAGATTACACTAGCAGACTGATGTTTCACAGTCAAAAAAGTTTTTTTTTACAACATTTACACTACTGTTACAACAGATATGAGTGGTGGCACTTAGCAAGTGGGCCTGGCACACACGCTGGCAGGCAACTGCAATTAGATTACAGTAGCAGACTGATGTTTCACAGTCAAAATTACACAGGCCTCCTTAGTTGTTTTTTTTTACCTCTAATACCTACTTCACCTAGAGTGGAGGTCCAAAAGTGGCCTCATCTATCATTTTGGAGGTGCACAAAAGTTTTGGTATACTGCTTGAATATTGTGCCCATTCCTTCATGCCTCTTTATGTAATGCAGCTAATCAATCACAATATTGTATCTCCTCTTGTCTTCATTCCAAATATGTTTATGGCGTCAATATGTTGTATATTTCATGTATACCTTATGTTAAACCTCAAATAAAAAGATTAAAAAAAAAAAATATCACAGTGAGACTTAAGATAACAGCTACTAATCTTCAGCAATACAATTAACTGTGCTAATAAACAATAGGACAATATATATACACAGCTATTTAGCTGCAATTGATTCTAATACAATTCTAATTAGGATACTAAAAATACATATATTCTTACTGTAAACCGTTACTTTAAAATGTCTATTTGTTTAAACTGGAACAAATTTTTAGTTACTTATAATTAAAATCAATTCTAAGACATATATATATATATATATATATATATATATATTCTATGTTTTGCACAGATTAATTATTTAGCATCAATGATACACATTTGACACTATACAGGGCTATGGATACCAGTTTTAAAATACAATTTATTTCTTTAAGTCTGCTACATACAGCAACAATAAATGTTTGCTTTAAATGTTTTGCATACAAAATGCAAGCTAAGAGCTATTCAAGACTATGAAATACAGTTTAAAACACAAATTGCTCTCTTCAATCTATCAACAATCTTTTAATACTTTACCAGGATGAATACCAATCGATATCCAATATCTCTCAGCAGGTTTAATCTCACCTCAGAAATACCAATAAGTATATTTTGCAATCAATGATAAAAGGTAGACCAGCTTTGCTAGAGTAATGGTACTTCATGCCCAACAAACCAGTTACAAGTCAGATCAGCAGAATCTGTCCTTCTCCTATCTTGCCTTAAGCTTATATGTGTTTCCATCATGGGTGAGAATATGGGAGGCCCTTTTTGGAAAACCTGCTTTGTTATTGGTTACCTGGGAAATCTTATTGGATTGGCCCTTGGAAATTTCATTTTTAACAGCCAAAAAGCCTTCTGGCTGTAATTATCGCATCATAACACCGGGGGCAGCGTGACAACAACACAGCAATACATTTACTATCCAACATTTTTAACAATTCATTATTTCTACAAAATGGTTATTCATTGGACCATAACTTCCTGCAACAATCACTCACAATATTAATTATAGATGGGGCAGCATCATATCATGTCTCTGATTATTTCAATTTGAAACATCATGTGTTCCCAACATCATACTATATTAAAGCAAATTAATACTGCTAATTATTCTGAAATTAATGGTATTTATACATCTGTTATATATGTATTCACACAAATACAGCATGTTGTACATCTCCAACAAATTTTGCATGCATGAAGCTTGTCTATGGTCCATCTGAAATAAAAATAAGTGTTATTAATCATTTCTTTTTAGGTCCACAAATATTCTTAAAAAATACAGATGCTAAGACATTTTATGCTTTCAAAATATATATATATATATATATATATATATATATATATATATATATATATATATACACATTCATTTCTATGCAGTATCTTGTATATATCATCTTTGAAAAATAAAAAAATTATTCTGACACAGTTAAACATTTTAGATCAACTAAAATAGTCACCTATCAAGCTTAGCAAATACTCATGTAATATTAGAAAATTAGACAATCTCCCAAATTTCTATATTCAATACATTCTGAGGCATACATTCAAATATGTTTATTTGCTGTATTTTTAGTAAATTTCAAAGTTACACTATAACATATGTCTTTGCTGGCCAAGTTTTCATTGCCCCACTTCCATAGCATGGGGTCAATTTGCATTTGAAATGTACATGGTTACTTTCTCACAAAATATCTCACCTAGGTCAGACTTCTAGGCAATGTTTGTGAGGGGTAGGAGATTTTTATCACATATTTCCAGGTAGTGGCCACATTACCTTTTGAAATGGCTGTTAAATTTAATTAAACCAAATGTCTTATTGTTCTCACTTGGATGCCCTTTTAACTTTTGCATCCTGAATGGGGGAAGAACTGACATGGGTTAAGTCAATTTTTCTGAATGAATGCATCATTTGCTACTAACTAGCCAAATATATGATTTATATATATATATATATATATATATATATATATATATATATATATATATTAATCTTTATATATACCTTGACAGAAATCCCCCTTCCAATTTTAAATAGATGTAGGACACATGTATTTAAATTGGCTTAAAGTAAATGGTATTTGGTGAGGATGTTGACCGTACACATCATAGACAGTCTTCTATGTAAAAAGTCTATCATTTTTTAGCCTTCATGTTCATCAGCTAGGCATCTTTAAATTACAGTATGTCTTTAGTGCATTTGGGGATATGATAATTCATTCTCCCTCTATGACTTGTAGTTGGGACTTAGGATGACACGCTCGCAGCTGATTGATATGGACCCATTTATCTATGAAACTTTTATTTTTGGGGATCCTTATTGTATAGGCTACTGGAGATATTTTGTCAGTAATGACAAAAGGACCTTTCCATGAGGAAAGAAATTTCTTCTCCCTAACCTGATCTCTTCCAAAGTTATAAAGATAAATTTTATCATTTATTTAATATTCCTTTTTGGATGTCTTGAGATCATAATAGGTTTTAGTGGCAGTTGCAGCTTTCTCTAAATTCCTTTGAGCAAACGCAAAGGCATATTGCAGGTGCTTTCTTAGGTTCTCCACATATTGATGTGTATTTGCAGCATTTATCAAGTTTTGGTCTGATGTACGGTACAGCAGATGCTGAGGTAGAACCATTCTCCTACCAGTCATCAGTTCAAAAGGTGACATCTTGGTAGCACTACTTGGAGTTGCTCTTAATGCCATTAAGACAAGAGGTAGTTTTACATCCCAGTCTTTACCCGTTTCACTCACAAACTTTTTGAGGACTTTAACAATGGACTGGTTGTAACACTCTACACCACCACTTGAGGCAGCTCTATATGCAATATGGAGCTTTCTTTTAACCCCTAGTATTTTCCACATTTTGGTCATCACTTCGCTAGTGAAGTGGGTTCCCCAATCTGATTCGATTCTTTGGGGTAGACCAAATCTAGAAAGCACGTGGTTGATGAGCAAAGCCCCGTATGTTTCAGCACTATTATTAGGTGCACTAATGCACTCTACCCATTTAGTGAACAGGCATGTCACTGTTAACATGTATTTGTTATCTCTTGATGACCTAGTTACTGGACCAATAAAATCAATTTGTATATCTGACCATGACATTACCATCCCCCTTTTCTGCAATGGCACTCTATGCATTGGCGCAGTGGGTTGGAACTGTGGACAGATTAAACACCCTTGACAGTAGGTTTGAACATATTTCAACATGTTTGGCCAAAAAGCATAATCACGCAATATTTCATATGTGAGTTTGGCACCACGATGACCAGATGTGGGAGCATCATGGGCATGTTGAAGCATTAGACCTCTGAACTTGGTGGGTACTACCAATTGCTGAATGCCAGTTTGGAGGTTCTAATTAACAAACCATCCTGTAACTTGAATTGTGATCTGGATTTCATTAAGCTTCTAAGATCTTCTTTGCCAATACAATCATCTTTTGAGATGGGGTTGCTTTCAGGATCTTCTATGTGTTTATAGAAGATGCCTACAATGGGGTCTTCTTTTTGACTAGTGATCAGGTCCTCACTAGGAGAATCCTGACTCCATTGTACCAGGTTAGGCTCACTCTGTTGTTTAGCTTGGTTTCTGGTAATGGCTTCTACCTGAATTGCACCCATTAAGTGGTCAATATTAAGGAGTTCTCAAGTTATGGCTCCTTGTTTGGCTAATGAATCCGCAGGATCATTGCCTTCCTTATCTGGGCCTAGAACCCTGGAATGACCCTTGGTCTTTTTCCAGTGTATGGTTAAATCATTGGATACCACCAGATTATCAATCTTGCAGAACAACTTGCCATGCTTGACTTTTTTGTTGTTACTTTTCTGCATTCCATTTCTTTTCCAAGTTGGCAGGTATTCAACAAAACTGTCACGAACATAATTTGAGTCAGTTATGATCACAAATTCATGAATACCATGTTCAATAGCCATTTCAATGGTTTTTAGAACAGCAGTTAGTTCTGCAACTTGACTGGATCTTGGTCCAATGTTGAAACCTACAGATATATTTGAGAATCCATTTACCCAAGTTATACCAATGCCAGCGACTAGTCTGTGCTCATTATCAATAGTGGCATGGTAAGAACAACCATCAACATACACCCAAGGTAATGTTTGACAATTGTCCTCATTGTACATTTTATATGGGGAAATAAATTGTTCCTCCAGGAAATCATCTTCTGATAATTCTTCCCCAGGATCCTTAGCAGTACAGTCATGGAGCTCAGCAAGCCCCTGTGTGACTGGATTCTTTTTATTCTGCTTATAGCGTATTTCTAAGGGCCAGCCTTGTAAGGAAAGAGTCCACGCTGTTATGCGGCTATTAGACAGATTCCCATCTCTTATGCTCTAACTTTGCAAATATAGCACAGGCTGGTGGGCCGTTTCTACAATAATTTTCTCGCCCTGTACATAGCTGCGGAAATTTTGTAGAGCCCATACAGTAGATAAGAGGGCTTTTTCTCAATCGCTAAATTTTATTTCTACTGGGGATAGAGTTTTGCTCGCATAAGCAATGGCTTTGCTTAAATTATCATGCTTTTGTTATAGAACAGCACTCATGCTTACATCTGTGTAACCTGTTTCTAAGAAGAAAGGTTTACCACCTTCAGGGTACGCTAAGCAAGGTGCTTGAGTGAGTTTTCTCTTCAGCTCGCTGATGGCTATCTCTTGAGACTCACTCCAGTGCCATTTCACATCCTTCTTTAGAAGAAGTAGTAGGGGTTTAGCTAATTCTGCATAATTGTCAATGAATTTGCGAGAATAATTCGTCATACCCAGGAATGATCTCAATTCCTTTAAGTTAGTTGGGTTTTTAGAATTTACTATAGCTTCCACCTTTTTCTTCTGAGGATTTAACCCTTCAGAAGTAACTTCATGTCCCAAGAAGTTTACACGAGTGCGGCACCATTGAGCTTTTTGTAGGGATAATTTGACACCTGCCCTTTTAAGTTGGCTGAGGACATGTTTAAGCTCTGCGATGTGTTTTTCAAAGTCTGTGCTTTTGATTAAAACATCATCAACATAAGATAAGGTCCCCCTTTCCAGTGCATCAGGCATAGCCTTATGCATGAATACAGCAAATTCATGTCCAGAATTTATGTATCCAAAAGGGAGTCTCTGAAATGCATATTGGACCTTTTGGAATGAGAATGCCAGCTTATACTGGTCCTCTTCATGTACTTTTATGGTCCAATATCCCTGTGCACAATCAATGGCAGTGAATATTTTGGATCCCTGCATCTGCGCTAGGCACTGGTCAATGTATGGTACAGGCCAGCCAGACATGTATACTCATTTGTTTAGCTGTCTTAAATCAGCACACAATTGCCATTGTCCATTGGGCTTAAGAACACCTAGAATATTATTGTTATAAGAACTGTGCACCTGTCTGATAATACCTCTTTCTTCCAAGATCCTTATGATTTCTGCAAGAGAATCATATGAGGCTAAAGGAAGTCTGTATTGTTTAACAAAGACAGGTGGTGCATCGGGATCTGTTTGTATTCTTGCAATGTGCAAGTCTGTAGTACCACAGTCATAAGAATCCCTAGCAAAAATATCCTTGTACTCCATCAGGAGTTCTCGCAGCAGTTGGCGTTCATCATTGCTGGAACAGCCATTAGCTAAGGATATTTGCTCTTCGACTATTTGTTGAAATCCTGGAAAGATTTCAGGCTGTCCTATTTCATAGGCTTCTTCCAACCTAGAGGTGAGATCCCCTTGATTATAATTTACATTGACCCTCATGACTCTGGGTATTGGGGTAATCTTGCTTTTTGATCGGCTGATCAAACACTAGAGAGGCTTCTTCAATTTTACAGATGCCTTCCTCTGAGCTGAAGGGATAAATAGACTGAATATTAAATAGACCCTCTGGCATAGATGTAAAGGATTGTTCTATTAATTGTTCTTCAGTTAAGTATCCTTCAGGTATTAGCCCAATTACATTATTCTGGAATCCAAAAGTGTAATAACTTGATTCCAGCGCGTATCCTATGGTAGTCCCCTTGGATAAGTTTATATCCTGTGGGGTCATGTTATGCATAATAACATGTATTGGAATAGTTCCAATATTTACCAAAGGAGTGTAGGCCATTGTGACACTCAGATTTTGTATTCTATGGGAGAGGCAAATTAATGTTTCAGAAGTTTTTAATTGCTGACCTCTCTTTACCTGTAATGGTAAAAGAAATTTATCAGCCCCGGCAAGAATTATAACATTGCTAGACACCTGCATATTCACAGCATATGGCAATTGCTGGTTTGATTTCAGGGCTGCATTTTCATCCTGAAATACTTCAGGGTCCCCCTTTAACCTGCTCCAAAGGCAAGAGTTAATCAAATCTATTTGTATGGCATATCTATGTAAGATATCATTGCCAATGTATATCTGATTATGGGGAGTATTTAAAACTAAAAACAGGTGCTTCACTGACTTATTACCTATAGAGACAGATAATAAGCACTTAGCTGTGATGTTATAGCTTTCAGACCTGTTATCCAGGTCTTGGGGAAAAAGATATTTAATCACTCTAGGTTCAGCTATCTGCGCTAATAAACCTTCGCTTATATAGCTAGCTTCCTGTTTTAAGTTTATTTTAGCATACTTGGTTTTACCAAGGTCATGTACTTGTATAGGGATAAATAGATCCTCTTTAAATCTCTCAATCCCTGTGAGGTATTGAGCGTGGCCTCCCCCTTAGGGATTTTATGACCCTCCTTGTGGAGTGATATGGTTAATACATCGCTATCTAGGGAAATATTCGCTATCTTTCCAGGCGATATTTTAAAAGTATTACCATCAGAACCACTAAAAGGAGTCTGATCATCTATTTGTAGAATAGTAATTTCAGGTACAGAGTTATTCCTGAAATGAATCTCCACAGCATCTGGTTTCTCTTCCACCACGTGACAGTTATGTCGGGGGCGAGATATATCCGATTTCACATAATTGATAGGCCTTTTAACTTGTGACCAAATTACATTATTTATGCAATCAATTATGGTGCTTAATCGCTTCAGGAGATCACTACCAATAATTAAACGATCAGTTGGCAGATCCACTATAATGACAGGGTGTCTTATGACCCTGTTCCCCAATTTAAATTTTAACCAAGCCGTACCGTAGACTTTTAGAGAATCACCCCCAACACCTATTAAAAAACCATCAAATTCTTTTATTTTAGGTTTGTGGGGTGTTAGCTCATTTAGCTGTGTGTAGTACCTGTGGGATAAGATAGTTGCCTGTGACCCAGTATCAATTAATCCCCTGATAGGGTTGGAGACTGAATCTTGCAGCTCAGCTAGTACATAATATCTCCCTGCAGTTTCTACCATTTCACACATAAAATTGGCATTATCATACATCTGTGGGCTTCGCCACGTGTTACCTGAATCTGCCATGTTTTCTGATGCAGAAGGAATTTCATACCCACTGTCCCCTCTTTGACAGGGTCAGCCGTATTCTTGTGTACTGCATCTGTGGAAATAAAGTTAAGAGAACGCTGCAAAGGAAGAATTTGGTTAATGCTTTCAGGCCGAGGTTGCTCATCATCACAGCTAAATCGTCTGTTTCCGGTCTGTGGGGAGATAATTGGTTAGTATCATTTACATTTATCATTACATTTTGTATATCTCTCCCCTCCCTTTCAGGTGATACTGCAGTATTTAATACTGTGCCTGTGGTCCACTGCTGACCACTGACTGTACCCCTAAAAAAATATTGTTCAGTTGCTGAGCCGTAGAAGGTTGACTCATATTAGCGAATTGTTCGCTCAACCGATTTAACCGGGTAAAAAGCATATCTACCTGATTGTACAAGTTAACTCTACCCCTGGGCCTATCTCTTGGTGCCCCATAATAATGATTCCTGGACCATTGGGTTCCCTCAGAATCAGGGCCACTACTTCTATTCTGGCATGGTTGCCCCTGGGGTTCAGCTTGTTCAATATTAGTACTTTGGGGAGCATTATATACTTGGGGTGTCTGGTTACCCTGAGAATATCTTCGCCATCTATTGTATCTACCCTTGCGCGGATACCAATTATTTGGTGAGTACTCTCTTTGTGAGTAATTATTTACCTGATTATGTCCCCCACTTTGGTTATAGTCTCTCTGCGCCTCAGCCTGTGTTGGGGAAGGGGTAGAGTTAAACCTCTGTGGAGATGGCCTGTTTTGACTGGCCACCTCCGCGTAGGTTTTCTTTTTAGACTCCAAATTGAGGGGGCTAGGTGACACCCTAGTTTCTGCCACAATTTTGGGTTTTGATTCCTTTTTAAGCCCCTGTTCACTGGACTGCAGAATAGAGTATAACTTTGTACTCTCTTTGATCAGCCATTCCAATGAGCAGTCCTCATCAAAATCTCTAGCTAAGTTAATTTTGATGGGCGTAGGCAGTGCTTCAAAAAATAAATTTACAAATTCTGAGCATTCAAATATGGGATTATCTTCAGCCATACTGTACGCATTTTTCAATACAGAAAGGAACTCAATGGGAATTTGATTCACACTACATTTTAAACCATATACAGCTATTTTCGCCTCAGTTTTAGTGTGATGTTGCCCGAATTCTTTTTTGCATTGTCGTTTTATTTCACTCCAGGAATGAATATTCATATCCTTTAGTGAAGTAAAGAATTTGTGATGTTTACCGTCAAATACCCAGGGCAGAAGTTTAATTTTTAATTTCTCACTTGTAATATTCATTATAGCTAATGCATTTTCAAAGGCCTCTAAGTAATCAATTACAGAGTTTGTTCCCTTGTTGGATAATACAGGTACGGCACCCTTTAGGAAAGTTTATTTTATGGGAGTCATACACCTTATTAGACGTGCTTTGGGACTCCTTATTAGAGTTTCCCTCACCCGCACCAGCTGAGTTACAGCAGTTCCCTGGATTTACATCATGAGGTGATTGTTTATTTGGGAAATCTATTTCTGACCCAATAGGGGTCATTTGTCTACACTCTTCCATATATTTCTGCACTTTGTCCCTGACGCGTTCTCTAAGGGAGTTAGCATTATCTGCATTATTCTCACTATTAATATAGGGGTTTTCATTAAGGTGATATGACCTTTTTAAATCACTTAGTTCTCTCTGGCTTTGCGCAAGCTGTTTATTTAACGCTTGTACCTGTGCTAGTAAGTCTAGGTTATGCTTATCTAAGGTGGTTAGGTTTTTGGCAAACTCATCCATTTTATTTTTGGCTATTTTTAACTCCTTTTCGCATCTGCGTGAGGAACAAATACTACTTTCTAGCTCCTGTATTTGCAATTCTTTGTCTATAACACAAAGCGACATTTCGTTAATAATGCATATCACAAGGGGCCAAGATTTTAGTATTAGTTTGTCTCACTTTTTTAGAGTCTTGCATTGCTTAATCATTAATAATAATATTCTTGGAATAATTCATTGTTTTCATGCCACATATTATTATTAATGGCAATATTTTTAGTCTTAATTTCAAGCATATCCATAAAATCATTTAATTCACCCGCAATATTAAACTTCTCTTTAATGTGGCCTATAATGTCTCTCTTAAGCACCTGACCTCTAGTAAGGGGTATTGTGATGGGACCATTTTCAACTCTATGTACAGAATTAAATGAGTCACTCCTAGTGATAGACATTATTATATTGGTTTAGTATTTAGTTAAATTAAAACACTAGTACAATTTTTACCAATAAAAAGAGAGAAGAAAAAAATTATATTTTCAAAAAAAAAATTAACATTAATTTGAAATATGAAAAATTAATATTTTTATTTTTATGAATTTTGAAATATGGAAAATGTATATTTTTATGAATTTTGAAATATGAAAAATTAATATTTTTGATTAATTTTGAAATATGAAAAAATCTATATTTTTATTAATTTTTCAAAAATTAATCTTTAACAATATTTTAAAATATCAATATCAATCTCGAAATATGAACATCAATATTTCAATCTTCAAAAAAAATATTTTATTTTCAAATATTAATTTCGAAATATGACATTTTTTCTCTCTTTTATAATAATTTCTATTTACTAAAAATATATTATATCAATATGATAAATATTAATAATATCTCACACAATGCCTCCATATAAATATACTAATAGTACCATGATAAAGATAGCACAGTACTGTAATCAGTAAGGTAATATTTATATGTCATTATACAACTTATACATGTAACCTAAAGGTAGTTTTATATCAGTTTATTACTTTGTATACATAGTACCATGATAAAGACAGTACAGTACTGTAATCAGACAGGTAATATTTATATGTCATTATACAGCTTATACATGTAACCTAAAGGTAGATTTATATCAGTTTATTACTTTTGTATACATAGTACCATGATAAAGATAGTACAGTATTGTAATCAGTAAGGTAATATTTATATGTCATTATACAGCTTATACATGTAACCTAAAGGTAGTTTTATATCAGTTTATTACTTGTGTATACATAGTACCATGATAAAGATAGTACAGTACTGTAATCAGTCAGGTAATATTTATATGTCATTATACAGCTTATACATGTAACCTACAGGTAGTTTTATATCAGTTTATTACTTTTGTATACATAGTACCATGATAAAGACAGTACAGTACTATAATCAGACAGTAATATTTATATGTCATTATACAGCTTATACATGTAACCTAAAGGTAGTTGTATATCAGTTTATTACGTTTGTATACATAGTACCATGATAAAGATAGTACAGTACTGTAATCAGTAAGGTAATATTTATATGTCATTATACAGCTTATACATGTAACCTAAAGGTAGTTATATTTTAGTTTATTACTTTTGTATACATAGTACCATGATAAAGATAGTACAGTACTGTAATCAGACAGTAATATTTATATGTCATTATACAGCTTATACATGTAATCTAAAGGTAGTTTTATATCAGTTTATTACTTTTGTATACATAGTACCATGATAAAGATAGTACAGTACTGTAATCAGTAAGGTAATATTTATGTCATTATACAGCTTATACATGTAACCTAAAGGTAGTTTTATATCAGTTTATTACTTGTGTATACATAGTACCATGATAAAGATAGTACAGTACTGTAATCAGTAAGGTAATATTTATATGTCATTATACAGCTTATACATGTAACCTAAAGGTAGTTTTATATCAGTTTATTACTTGTGTATACATAGTACCATGATAAAGATAGTACAGTACTGTAATCAGTCAGGTAATATTTATATGTCATTATACAGCTTATACATGTAACCTACAGGTAGTTTTATATCAGTTTATTACTTTTGTATACATAGTACCATGATAAAGATAGTACAGTACTGTAATCAGTAAGGTAATATTTATATGTCTTTATACAGCTTATACATGTAACCTAAAGGTAGTTTTATATCAGTTTATTACTTTTGTATGCATAGTACCATGATAAAGATAGTACAGTACTGTAATCAGTAGGTAATATTTATATGTCATTATACAGCTTATACATGTAACCTAAAGGTAGTTTTATATCAGTTTATTACTTTGTATACATAGTACCATGATAAAGATAGTACAGTACTGTAATCACACAGGTAATATTTATATGTCATTATACAGCTTATACATGTAACCTAAAGGTAGTTTTATATCAGTTTATTACTTTTGTATACATAGTACCATGATAAAGATAGTACAGTACTGTAATCAGTCAGTAATATGTATATGTCATTATACAGCTTATACATGTAACCTAAAGGTAGTTTTATATCAGTTTATTACTTTTGTATACATAGTACCATGATAAAGATAGTACAGTACTGTAATCAGACAGGTAATATGTATATGTCATTATATAGCTTATACATGTAACCTAAAGGTAGTTTTATATCAGTTTATTACGTTTGTATACATAGTACCATGATAAATATAGTACAGTACTGTAATCAGTAAGGTAATATTTATATGTCATTATACAGCTTATACATGTAACCTAAAGGTAGTTTATATCAGTTTATTACTTTGTATACATAGTACCATGATAAAGACAGTACAGTACTATAATCAGACAGTAATATTTATATGTTATACAATACAGCTTATACATGTAACCTAAAGGTAGTTTTATATCAGTTTATTACTTATGTATACATAGTACCATGATAAAGATAGTACAGTACTGTAATCAGTAAGGTAATATTTATATGTCATTATACAGCTTATATATGTAACCTAAAGGTAGTTTTATATCAGTTTATTACTTGTGTATACATAGTACCATGATAAAGATAGTACAGTACTGTAATCAGACAGGTAATATTTATTTGTCATTATACAGCTTATACATGTAACCTAAAGGTAGTTGTATATCAGTTTATTACTTTGTATACATAGTACCATGATAAAGATAGTACAGTACTGTAATCAGTAAGGTAATATTTATATGTCATTATACAGCTTATACATGTAACCTAAAGGTAGTTTTATATCAGTTTATTACTTTTGTATACATAGTACCATGATAAAGATAGTATAGTACTGTAATCAGACAGGTAATATTTATATGTCATTATACAGCTTATACATGTAACCTAAAGGTAGTTTTATATCAGTTTATTACTTTTGTATACATAGTACCATGATAAAGATAGTACAGTACTGTAATCAGTAGGTAATATTTATATGTCATTATACAGCTTATACATGTAACCTAAAGGTAGTTTTATATCAGTTTATTACTTTTGTATACATAGTACCATGATAAAGATACTACAGTACTGTAATCAGTAAGGTAATATTTATATGTCATTATACAGCTTATACATGTAACCTAAAGGTAGTTTTATATTAGTTTATTACTTTTGTATACATAGTACCATGATAAAGATAGTACAGTACTGTAATCAGTAAGGTAATATTTATATGTCATTATACAGCTTATACATGTAACCTAAAGGTAGTTTTATATCAGTTTATTACTTTTGTATACATAGTACCATGATAAAGATAGTACAGTACTGTAATCAGTAAGGTAATATTTATATGTCATTATACAGCTTATACATGTAACCTAAAGGTAGTTTTATATCAGTTTATTACTTTTGTATATATAGTACCATGATAAAGATAGTACAGTACTGTAATCAGTAAGGTAATATTTATATGTCATTATACAGCTTATACATGTAACCTAAATGTAGTTTTATATCAGTTTATTACTTGTGTATACATAGTACCATGATAAAGATAGTACAGTACTGTAATCAGTAAGGTAATATTTATATGTCATTATACAGCTTATACATGTAACCTACAGGTAGTTTTATATCAGTTTATTACTTTTGTATACATAGTACCATGATAAAGATAGTACAGTACTGTAATCAGACAGTAATATTTATATGTCATTATACAGCTTATACATGTAACCTAAAGGTAGTTTTATATCAGTTTATTACTTTGTATACATAGTACCATGATAAAGATAGTACAGTACTGTAATCAGTAAGTAATATTTATATGTCATTATACAGCTTATACATGTAACCCACATATCCCATCAGCCAATCAGATTGAGCTCGCATTCTATTGGCTGATCGGAACAGCCAATAGAATGCGAGCTCAATCTGATTGGCTGATTGGATCAGCCAATCGGATTGAACTTGATTCTGATTGGCTGATTCCATCAGCCAATCAGAAAATTCCTACCTTAATTCCGATTGGCTGATAGAATCCTATCAGCCAATCGGAATTCGAGGGACGCCATCTTGGATGACGTCCCTTAAAGGAACCGTCATTAGTCGGGAGACATCGGAAGAAGAGGATGGATCCGCGTCGCCTGCTTCAAGATGGACCCGCTCCGCACCGGATGGAAGAAGATCGAAGATGCCGCTTGGAGAAGATGTTTGCCGGTCCGGATGTCCTCTTCTTGCCGGATAGGAGGAAGACTTTGGAGCACCGGATTATGGATCGCCAACCCCCGCTTGGGTTGGATGAAGATCTTGGAGCCAGGACGGATCGGTGATACCTGGATGGTGAAGACAAGGTAGGAAGATCTTCAGGGGCTTAGTGTTAGGTTTCTTTAAGGGGGGTTTGGGTTAGATTAGGGGCATGTGGGTGGTGGGTTGTAATGTTGGGGGGGGGGGGTATTGTATTTATTCTTTTACAGGCAAAAGAGCTGAAATTCTTGGGGCATGCCCCGCAAAGGGCCCTGTTCAGGGCTGGTAAGGTAAAAGAGCTTGTAACTTTTTTAATTTAGAATAGGGTAGGGAATTTTTTATTTTGGGGGGCTTTGTTATTTTATTAGGGGGCTTAGAGTAGGTGTAATTAGTTTAAAATTGTTGTAATATTTTTCTTATGTTGGTAAATATTTTTTTATTTTCTGTAACTTAGTTCTTTTTTATTTTTTGTACTTTAGCTAGTTTATTTAATTGTATTTATTTGTAGCAATTGTGTTTAATTTATTTATTGATAGTGTAGTGTTAGGTTAATTGTAGGTAATTGTAGGTAGTTTATTTAATTATTTTATTGATAGGGTAGTGTTAGGTTTAATTATAACTTAGGTTAGGATTTATTTTACAGGTAAATTTGTTATTATTTTAACTAGGTAACTATTAAATAGTTCTTAACTATTTAATAGCTATTGTACCTGGTTAAAATAATTACAAAGTTGCCTGTAAAATAAATATTAATCCTAAAATAGCTACAATGTAATTATAATTTATATTGTAGCTATATTAGGATGTATTTTACAGGTAAGTATTTAGCTTTAAATAGGAATAAGTTATTTAATAAGAGTTAATTTATTTTGTTAGATTTAAATTATATTTAAGTTAGGGGGGTGTTAGTGTTAGGGTTAGACTTAGCTTTAGGGGTTAATCCATTTATTAGAATAGCGGTGAGCTCCGATCGGAAGTTTAGGGGTTAATAATTGAAGGTAGGTGTCGGCGATGTTAGGGAGGGCAGATTAGGGGTTAATACTATTTATGATAGGGTTAGTGAGGCGGATTAGGGGTTAATAACTTTATTATAGTAGCGCTCAGGTCCGCTCGGCAGATTAGGGGTTAATAAGTGTAGGCAGGTGTCGGCGACGTTGAGGGGGGCAGATTAGGGGTTAATAAATATAATATAGGGGTCGGCGATGTTAGGGGCAGCAGATTAGGGGTACATAGGGATAACGTAGGTGGCGGCGATTTGTGGTCGGAAGATTAGGGGTTAATTATTGTAAGTAGCTGGCGGCGACGTTGTGGGGGGCAGGTTAGGGGTTAATAAATATAATATAGGGGTCGGCGGGGTTAGGGGCAGCAGATTAGGGGTACATAAGTATAACGTAGGTGGCGGTCGGCAGATTAGGGGTTAAAAATTTTAATCGAGTGGCGGCGATGTGGGGGGAGCTCGGTTTAGGGGTACATAGGTAGTTTATGGGTGTTAGTGTACTTTAGGGTACAGTAGTTAAGAGCTTTATAAACCGGCGTTAGCCAGAAAGCTCTTAACTCCTGCTATTTTCAGGCGGCTGGAATCTTGTCGTTAGAGCTCTAACGCTCACTGCAGAAACGACTCTAAATACCGGCGTTAGAAAGATCCCATTGAAAAGATAGGCTACGCAAATGGCGTAGGGGGATCTGCGGTATGGAAAAGTCGCGGCTGAAAAGTGAGCGTTAGACCCTTTAATCACTGACTCCAAATACCAGCGGGCGCCCAAAACCAGCGTTAGGAGCCTCTAACGCTGGTTTTGACGGCTACCGCCGAACTCTAAATCTAGGCCAAAGTATGCAAAATTTATCATCATAGAGTTGATTTCTTCTAAAAAAAAATTAAAGGGACACTAAACCCAAATTTTTTATTTTGTGATTCAGATAGAGCATGCAATTTTAAGCAACTTTCTATTTTACTCCTTTAATTAAATGTTCTTCATTCTCTTGGTATCTTTATTTGAAAAGCAAGAAAGTAAGTTTAGATGCCGACCAATTTTTGGTGAACAACCTTGGTTGTTCTTGCTTATTGGTGGATAAATTCACCCACCAATAAAAAGTGCTATCCAGTGAACTGAACCAAAAATTGGATGGCTCTTTCAGGCCCATTTATCAAGCTCCGTATGGAGCTTGAAGGGCCGTGTTTCTGGCGAGTCTTCAGACTCGCCAGAAACACAAGTTATGAAGCAGCGATCTAAAGACCGCTGCTTCATAACCCTGTCCGGCTGCTCTGAGCAGGCGGACAGGAACCGCCGGAAATCAACCCGATCGAATACGATCGGGTTGATTGACAGCTCCCTGCTGGCGGCCGATTGGCCGCGAGTCAGCAGGGGGCGGCGTTGCACCAGCAGCTCTTGTGAGCTGCTGGTGCAATGTTAAATGTGGAGAGCGTATTGCTCTCCGCATTTAGCGAGGTCTTGCGGACCTGATCCGCAGTGTCGGATCAGGTCCGCAAGCCCTTTGATAAATGGGCCCCTTTAACTTAGATGCCTTCTTTTTAAAATAAAGATAGCACGAGAATGAAGAAAAATTGATAATAGGAGTAAATTAGAAAGATGCTTAAAATTACATGCTGTATCTGAATCATAAAAGAAAAAAATTGGGTTCAGTGTCCCTTTAAGTGCTTCCAAGCCCTTATGTGTTGTATAGATGAATATAAGGATGTAACATCCACTGTCAGACAGTTATATTCTCTCTCCCATGTGATTGACTCCATCTCTAGTAATAGTTGTTTTGTATCTCTCAAATAGCTTGGTAGTTGTGTAACCAGTGTCTGTGAGAGATGCTCAAACATTGAGTTTATGCCACTGATGATGGGTCTACCTACCACATTGGAGAGAGACTTGTGCACTTTAGGCAGGAGGTTAAAGATGGGGACTACTGGATTATCCACTAAAAGATAATTACTGGTTTTCTCATAAAAAAAACCCTCTTCTGCCCCATCATTAACTAACTGCCTGCTTTCCCTTTGGAAGCGTCCTGTGGGGTTGAGGGTAAGTTTGGTATCCTGTTGAGGATCATTTAATTGCAACAATGACTGACTTATAAAGTATGATCTATCCATTACAACGACTGAGCCCCCCCCCCTTATCACCAGCTCTTTACGCTCACCCAAGATATTAAGTGTGTTAAGCTCCTTCTGTGTAAGATTTTTCCATTTATCCTTGTCCACACAATAAGCTAACTGAGTAAGGTCTCATTCTACTCTTTTTTGGAATTTCTCAAAAATGTCACCCCTTGACTGTATAGGGTAAAACCTAGAGGCATTTCTCAACGAGGGTCCCCTTTCAACCAAATTTTCAGTAGATTCCAAAGAGAAGGAATTTCACATTCTTCACAATCACATTCTTCTTGAAAGGTAATATCTCTATTGTCAGATATTTCATCTCTTTCAGACAGTACAGATGCAATTAGGGACAGAATTCTGGGGATGGGTCTACCTCAGGGGATGATAAGGAGGCATGTGAAAGACAGAATGAGAGCATAAATCCCATAACAGATCTAGGGGCAAAACCAAAGGTGGGGACTTTTATTTTAAAAACACAGCAGCAAAGTGTAAATTTCAAATACTAAGATAAGACCCCTATCACATATAGGTCCCAGAGATTCAGACAAAATTGATATAGCCCAGGTTTTTCCCTCACGCCTAAAGGAACAAGAAGGGGGGGGGGGAAGAGGTGGAAGAACAAAAGATCCACTTCCCCCATGGAGGGGGAGGTCTCAGACAAAGTACAGCTGAAATCGGTAATACATTTATCTAGTCACCAGCTAAATGAGGAAGAATTAAAAATACTGAGTTTGGGTCTTAATTTTGCCCTAGTGAAAACTTTAATCTCTTTTAGACACTTATAGATGTAAATAAATTAATAAGGAACTTAACACTAAAAAACATTTTAGAAGTGATAATACTAACAGGGAATTTGCATCTGTCTTAACTTTCAAGAAGAATGTGATTTGGAGGGCCTAGATACACTTTTTAGAGAGGACCATTCTTTCTCTTTGGAATCTACTGAAAATGTGGTTGAAAGGGGACCCTCGTTGAGAGAAGCCTCTAAGTTTTACCCTATACAGTCAAGGTGCGAAATTTTGGAGAAATTCCAAAAAAGAGTAGAACGAGACCTTACTCAGTTAGCTTATTGTGTGGACAAGGATAAATGGAAAAATCTTAACCCACAATATTTTTACCTTTGAGGGAGATTTTTACCTCCAGAGATGTGGGACAGCTATGGGGGCAAAGTTTGCCCCCTCCTACGCAAATTTGTTCATGGGATGGTGGGAGCTATCCCACATCTTTGGAGGTAACTACCCCTAAAAAGATTGTATAGTTTATTATCGCAGATACATTGACAATCTGATTTTTTATTTGGCGAGGAGGACACTTGGATGGCGGAAAGATTTGTGGAGGATCTCAATGAGAATGAGGCATGGATCAAATTTACTTTTGAGCTTGGTACACAAAGTAGAAAATACCTTGATGTAATTCTGAAGGGGGGTGAAGTAGGAAAGGTGTACACCGAGGTATATAGGAAACCTATATTGGGCAATACACTATTACATGCCCACAGTAATCACCCCAAGAGAGTTTTTATATCAATCTTAAGAGGTCAGCTTATCAGACTTAACAAACTAGAGCTAATATTGATGAAAAAGATAGGTCTGAATTCCTGAAGTTTAAGGATACCAAGAGAAAACCAAAGAGTTTGATGGTATTACCTTTGTCACTCAATATAGTAATCAGTTTTATCAAATATGCTATATTATCAGGAAGAATATGTCCATACTCAAGGCAGATGATGGACTAGAAGAGATCACCCCGAGAAAATTTAGATTTGCATTTAGGAAAGGGATTTCTATTGGTAACCGATTAGCGCCCACTTAACTTAAACCCAAAATTGAAAGAACTATCTCATGGTTACAACATAAAGGAGTATATAGGTGTAGCAACTTTCAATGTAAAGCTTCTGAAAGCCTAGATAGGAGAGTAGGCTTCAAGAGTTGTGTCACAGGAGAATCCTTAAAACATCAACTCTGTACTAATTGTAGGGCCACTTATTCTATTTATTTGTTGACATGTATAGACTGTGAGGTGCAGTATGTAGGCCTCGCCACAAGGGAGGTCAGCTACAGGATTCGTGAGCACCTGTGGAGCATAAAATTGGGCAAAATAACTACACCTTTAGTTCAACATTTTAAAAACAAACACAACAAAGAGAGCAACTCCTTGAGATGGGCTATTGGCGAAACAGTTGTGACTCATAATAGAGGTTGTGACAGAGAGTCCATTTTGGGTAAAAGGGAGGTGTTCTGGATACACAGGCTGAGGATCAGGGTGCCTCAAGGTCTGCACTCAGAATATGATGTGATCAATTTTTGGGAGTAGGCACTGGTCTCTCAGTTCTGTGTGTCCAGGGCAATATATCCCACTTTTGGACAAATGTCAAAATGTTGTTTAGTGAAATAGAACTGAGATCATAAGAAATATATATATATTGATATCTGCCATATGCTATGTGCACGGGCTTAGTACATGCATCTATGTGCACGGGCTTAGTACATGCATCTATGTGCACGGGCTTAGTACATGCATCTATGTGCACGGGCTTAGTACATGCATCTATGTGCACATTCAATCTTTATTGATTTTACAGGTTAAAAGCACTAAATACAATTACCATTTTGTGAATTGTGCAATTTAGCAATTCCGGAAAGGTGTACACATATATATATATAGGGAGGCAGCAGTTTTTTTTTGTTTTGTTTTATATATAAATTTTTATTGAGGTTTTTACACAGTACAAGATTACATGTAATAGAAATATTGAAACAGAGTACATGGACTTTCTGTATAGTAATACATTTGCCTGCTTCCTGCATAACAGTGGAAATAACAGTAACTATGATAATTGATAGGCAAAACTGAAACCTCTTTTTAGGTGATACAAGTCCCTCTCGTGCTACAATGAGCCACATATGGGCCCTAATACATTTTAATTGTCTTTAGAGGGAATGTAATAAAAAGTCTTACTAAGCTAGGAAAGGATTAAATGTAGCTGACCCTTCTTGTTAAGCCAAGTGGGATAAATAAGGTCAGCACTGTATTAGAGTGTAAGAATTGCTATTAAAGGAATGGTAAGGGTTGCGGCATAGGCAAGAATAGCCGCATATTTAGGGGACACATTATAGGTTGGGGGTGGGAGGTGAGTATATATATGTAGTAGGTTATATGAATTAAATGAGCAGGCTATAGCCATACAGAGCAATATTACCTTATATAACAGTATATGGGCATATGAGACCCTGAGGAAAAGTTAGAAAGGAATGGGTTACATATGAGGCCAATAGTTTATCTAGCACAGTGGGGCTATATGTTCCATGTTCCCAGACTAGCAGCAATACAAAACTAGAGATATGAGGGTTAGAAGTGAAGTTTTGCTCCGCTTTATACGACGACTACTACATCCAATTTAGTTATGATAAGATACATAGTTCCTACTCAAACAGAGGGAAAAATATTGTGCATTCATATAAGAATATGGAAAACTATTGCCCGGGGGCTTAAAACAAACATTTTTCAAAAACCTGGCTATGAGTAGAGTTTCATGAGCAACTGAATGGCTATTAAATACAGGGATAAAAAGTGCTGATTTACATGTAAGGCCTATATTATATCTAGCAGGATAGGACCAAAGCGCCCAAGCTTAAAGATTTGGTAAACTTTCCTTAACTTATTTAAGATACAGTGAAAGAGGAGATATTGTCTGGTATGAATAGCGCAGGACCAGCCTGCTCGGTAAAACCTTATGGGTATTTTGAAATTTTGAGATAATGCAAAATTTTTCCTTGAAACAAAACATTTGCTAGGTTAGGGATGAGAGATGTCAAAGCACCCATTGAAATAACTCATGGACACCGCATATCCCCTTATAAAAAGATATATACAAGCAGGTCAATAATAAACAGATAATGCAATTGTTCATGCAATTGTTAAGAAGGGATTGAAAAATGCTGTAACTACCTTTAACACTACAAGTGTACCAGTGTTGTCATAAAGAAAAAAGGGAGGCTACAATTTTACACCTAAGTTGTCTTAGATCCTATCTCCTGGGCATGGGCCCTATACCCAGAAAGGATCTAGTCATGACTCGGCGGTAGATTACAAGTTGTTCTCATTCCATATATTTTAGTTTTAACCTTAAGAAGATATTACAATTTGTTTTATGTCAAAGATATGCTTATTAAACTGGGAATCAGAAGGGGCTGACTAGGATGTTGAGAGAGACTATAGCAGCACCTCAGTTAAAAGGAGGCTTACATAATGCAGTGACGTATTTCAGCTAGGCAATGGCATCTCTAATCCTCCCACACTGCATATCCTGCAATGCAAGGGTATGGAAACTCTTGGTGATAATGACTCTCACTTGATTATCAATAATAGACACATAATACGAAATGGAGTAAGCATCAAAAACGTATTTATCCCGCATTCAGTATAAAGTTGGAAAGTAATAATTCTTAGGTTACTAGAGCTAAATAGTAAATAATTAGGTTACAAAAATACAAATAAAGAGCAAGCATGGTTCTTTAACTATAATGAGTGTCGCATTCAGCCGCTTGAGAGACCCACCTGACCAGGTACAACCATTAAACTTTAAGAAAACTAATACAATCATATCCAGGTGTGGATTTCCACAGAAGCACAGGCTCAATAGTGGTTTAGCAAAAAGACATCCTTAGTACAAATGGTAACAACTGGTATGTACTTATTAATGCAGTTCAAAGGGGCTCCCAAATGGATAAACGTCATTAATAGTGTTGAACCACCCATATCTAAGGTTAAAGATATATATGTAAACAATTACCCATGCTATAATATAGCTTCAATACTAGAGCATATAATAGGAGCAGTGTAGTTATCTTAAGATATTGGGAACATTGTGAAGCAGGGAGTGCTAAGTCCTGTAAGTAAGGTAGGAACAATTACTAAAAATAACCACATAAACAGGTAACCATATTGCCACCATGATTTGAACTATTTTAACAAGGTGAACTCTAATATAAACCCATGATACCTGTGTAGGCGCGGCGTAGCTAAAAAATATAAGAGTATCTAGTGGCAGTGGAGTCAATTCATATAAGCTATGCACAAAGTAAAGGGTTAACCAATGCCATCATTTGAGGCAGATAGTGCATCTGAGATCACAATATCACAGAGACAATGGAGACCCAAAGTCCCACATATATCAAATATATCAGGTCATACACTGAAATCTGGTTGAGGGTAAAGGTTCATACTATCTGTGCAATGCTTGAAATATGTCCCCCAGTAAAATAGGTGCATTTATGATATACTACACAATTCTAGAGGATCTCAAGCTGGTTAACTGAATTAAGGACTAGTTCTATACATACAGGACCGGCTAATAACCATCATTAGAACTTAGGTCAATAATATTGTATGCACCCGACTCTAATTGTGACCACTTATCAACAATAAACATAATGAAATAATTATCTAATGTATAACAGTAAGGCCTAACATTGAGTGTCCACAACAGGTTAACCACAAAAAACGGAAAAAAACAATTGTAGAGTTCTCTGCAAGTGAAATAAAAAGTTATTAAGCTATAGTGGGAGACTAATAAGTCAGTTTTGTATAGCTAAGGTAAAATGTCCGTATTCACACTTGATCTCTCTAAGCAATTTGCAGTCTGGGTGAGAGATAACGCTGTGGCGCAGCATACCAAAAGGGAGAGTCTTTTACCCCACTCCGGAGCGTAAGGCTGAGGGGTTTTCTTGAGCCAGCTGCAACAGACAACTGCCGATATCACCATTCATTCTATGGGGCTCCATATGTAGATCCGAGCGTGCGGTCAGGTCACTGCTGCAAATGCACCAGGGTTCTCCTAAGGCCTCCCCCTTCGGATATGAGTGGGACAACTTAAGGACGCCCTGCGAGGTAACTTGTAATGCCGCTCCATGCCTACGGTCATTATCAGGCGCAGAAGGGCTCCCAGCAGTAGAAAGGGGGGAAGATCTCTGTCGATCTAAGGATGCAGCTGCCATCCCAGTCCGATATGTGTGAGTGACTGTAGGTATACAGATTACTTCCATTTCGTGAGTTCCACCGCTTCGCACAGCATGGGGAGTAGGTGCAGAGCCATGGGATGCCACAGTAGGGAGCTTTGTTAAGAGCGTTTTTAGAAGTCTGAAAGATGTTTCAATATAGCTCGAAGCTATCAGTTCCCAGTCTATCTCAGACGCCATTTTCCTTTGCCGATAGTACTAAGCCACACCTGATATCTCTACTGAGGCTGTTTCAACAACTTGGGTCGGTTGAGTAGGTACAAATAGCGAGCCACCATGCGGGTATTATGAGCTGCAGGTCCCACTGTAACTAACAAAAGGTGTTAAGCTGTGCCAACTGTCTCCATCTGCGTAGCTGCGTTACAGGGCTTAAATTGGGATTAGTTGTCAGATATAAGCTCCCATAAGTAGTTAACAGGATGCCTTATCAAGAAGACTAGCAAGGGGCTTCGAATAAGATGAGAAACTATATATTAATCCATATTTTTACCCCTAATGTCTGATATAAGAGCCAAAGCTCTTGTGGTGTACGTCTGGTCGCTTGGATAGTTGGCTCTGCCCCCCAGTTTTGCAGTTTTTAAGCATTAATGTGATTAATGTTGATTTAAGTTCTAAATATTGTTACTATTATTGGAAGTATTCAGCGTCAGCCTTCAGAACTATCTGGTCACAATCCATCTAATACAGCGCTCTTAGGGAGCATTAATGTAGTCAGTATAACTAGTACTACAATTATAGATCTGTATTATTGATTGGTTTGATACCAATGAGGCTCCCTATACAGATTAAACATTGTTCCAATAGTTTAAATGTCTATTGAGAGTGCAATTGAACCATTTTTTTAATTCTTTAGTACCTGCAGAATATTATTATCATTATACATTCTTGTGTATGTTAGTTATTACCCTATATATTCATTTTTTTCTATGCTCTATATGAATTTTTAGAGACATCTATGAATTGAATTGAGTATAAAAGATTTACCATGTATAATGAATGAAGTTATGCTTTTAAACATCATCCTCTCAATACTGCAGGAAATGTGAAATTGTAAATATGTAAATCACAAGGATGAGGAAGAAAAGGGTTAAATCCCATCACGGGTTTAAACCAATCAAAAGATACCTTTTAATATAAAAGGGGCCGGAACAGGACATTCAACCACACTACGACTACGGAAGACAAGCTGAAACGCGTCAGTGGGTCATTGGGATTTGCCCATATTCTTCTCACATTTGCGGCCATGTATATATGAAGAATTTTTATTTTTATTTGCATCGTTTGAAATAAAAGTTACTTTTTATCCATTTATGAAGGTACTCCTTCTCTTCATTTCACTTTGATTCGTCTGAATATTCAGTGAGCACTCCTCTGGATTGGATACCCTGCCAGTAGAGGTCACTCCCACTGCCTACCACGTGATCGGGACTCCAGATACGTCACACGCCACAGCCGAGGGGAGAGAGCGGTTATCAACGTCGGAACTCTTGGATATCTGCAAACAAGGTAGAGTCTCTGCAAAGATCCGTTACTGGAGCAAGAGAAACTCAGGATGGTAGAGATGAACTCCAGAGCAAAACGACATACTGTGAGTTTGGTTTAACCCAATTTGAGGCTGTATAACGAACTGCTACTTGATTTTAGCTTTGGATTTAACCATTGAGACACAGTGATTTTGGTCCGTTTGTTGAGTGTATCCAAATGCGGTGGGAGAGGGATTGTTTGCTGGGGCTACTATTGCTACTAAGGCTGATACACTTGCTAGGGAAATTAATTTCAACAGTAGGTGCTTGACAAATTTGAATTGATTGGCATTTTAGAACACGCACAAAAACAAACAAACAATAAAACAAAGACACGGGTGGTTAAAATGATTAATTAAAAGGTTTGGATTTCAGAATATGTTTGGATTTTGGAATTCTGGATTTGGGGATTTGTACTTGTAGCAATTTCAAATATATATTTAAATTCTGTGGAAATATTTCTGAACTATCAGGTTATCAGAATTTCCAATAAAGCAATGAAGCCATTTAATGTACCATAATATAACCTTGTAATTATATCAGTGTGTGTATTCTATATAATAGGCATTGTTTTTCTTACTGCTTGGTTCTTAATAGTTTTCTACAATAGTGAGTTGGAATTAACTTCACGAGAAGTAAGATAAAGTATAGCATTTACATTATTTTAATTCTTAAAATTTGAAGAAAAATGTACACACACAAACACATATACACACTCTCATACACACACACACACACACACACACAAACACATATACACACTCTCATAAACACACACACACTCTCTCATACACACACACACTCTCATACACACATACACACACACACACATAGGCCTCTATTTATCAAGCCGTCAACTTACCTGCATTCAACGGCACCAATACGCTCACCTAAGATCGCCTAACATCGCTGACCTGAATACGTTCTCCAAAATTATAAAAAAAGCTGTCAAAAAGCCACGCACCAAGTACGGTGCGATGAGCAGAGGTCTGCTGTTAACTAACAGTCCTGGATCTCGCTGCTTTTTGGCTTTTTTACAGCTTTATTGGTACCCTGTCACTAAACACCGCCACTATACTATACTGTTTTACCCCCTATACCGCCGCTCCCAAAGCCCACCGCAACTCTAATAAATATATTAACCCCTAAACCGCCACTCCCGGACCCCTCCACAACTAAATAAAGTTATTAACCCCTAAACCGCCGCTCCCGGAGCCCACTGCAACTCTAATAAATGTATTAACCCCTAAACTGCTGCTCCCGGAGCCCATCGCCACCTACATTATACATATTAACCCCTAATCTTCTGCCCCCTATACCGCCGCCACCTACATAAAGTTATTAACCCCTAAACCGCCACTCCCGGACCCCGCCGCAACTAAATAAAGTGTTTAATCCCCTAAACCGCCACTCCCGGAGCCCACCGCCACCTACATTATATTTGTTAACCCCTAATCTGCCCCCCCCTACACCGCCGCCACCTACATTATATTTATTAACCCCTAATCTGCCCCCCCTACACCGCCGCCACTATATTAAATGTATTAACCCCTAAACCTAAGTCTAACACTAACCCTAACACCCCCTAACTTAAATATAATTGAAATAAATCAAAATAAATTATTCCTATTTAAAACTAAATACCTATAAAATAAACCCTAAGGCCTAGATTTGGAGTTCGGCGGTAAAAGGGCTGTTAACGCTCCGCGGGCTTTTTTCTGGCCGCACCATAAAATTAACTCTGGTATCGAGAGTTCAAACAAATGCTGCGTTAGGCTCCAAAAAAGGAGCGTAGAGCATTTTTACCGCAAAAGCAACTCTCGATACCAGAGTTGCTTACGGACGCGGCCGGCCTCAAAAACGTGCTCGTGCACGATTCCCCCATAGGAAACAATGGGGCTGTTTGAGCTGAAAAAAAACCTAACACCTGCAAAAAAGCAGCGTTCAGCTCCTAACGCAGCCCCATTGTTTTCTATGGGGAAACACTTCCTACGTCTGCACCTAACACTCTAACATGTACCCCGAGTCTAAACACCCCTAGCCTTACACTTATTAACCCCTAATCTGCCGCCCCCCGCTATCGCTGACCCCTGCATATTTTTTTAAACCCCTAATCTGCCGCTCCGTAAACCGCCGCCACCTACGTTATCCCTATGTACCCCTAATCTGCTACCCCTAACACCGCCGACCCCTATATTATATTTATTAACCCCTAACCTGCCCCCCACAACGTCGCCTCCACCTGCCTACACTTATTAACCCCTAATCTGCCGAGCGGACCTGAGCGCTACTATAATAAAGTTATTAACCCCTAATCCGCCTCACTAACCCTATAAAAAATAGTATTAACCCCTAATCTGCCCTCCCTAACATCGCCGACACCTAACTTCAATTATTAACCCCTAATCTGCCGACCGGAGCTCACCGCTATTCTAATAAATGTATTAACCCCTAAAGCTAAGTCTAACCCTAACACTAACACCCCCCTAAGTTAAATATAATTTTTATCTAACAAAATAAATTAACTCTTATTAAATAAATGATTCCTATTTAAAGCTAAATACTTACCTGTAAAATAAATCCTAATATAGCTACAATATAAATTATAATTACATTGTAGCTATTTTAGGATTAATATTTATTTTACAGGCAACTTTGTTATTATTTTAACCAGGTAAAATAGCTATTAAATAGTTAAGAACTATTTAATAGTTACATAGATAAAATAATAACAAATTTACCTGTAAAATAAATCCTAACCTAAGTTATAATTAAACCAAACACTACCCTATCAATAAAATAATTAAATAAACTACCTACAATTACCTACAATTAACCTAACACTACACTATCAATAAATTAATTAAACACAATTCCTACAAATAAATACAATTAAATAAACTAGCTAAAGTACAAAAAATAAAAAAGAACTAAGTTACAGAAAATAAAAAAATATTTACAAACATAAGAAAAATATTACAACAATTTTAAACTAATTACACCTACTCTAAGCCCCCTAATAAAATAACAAAGCCCCCCAAAATAAAAAATTCCCTACCCTATTCTAAATTAAAAAAGTTACAAGCTCTTTTACCTTACCAGCCCTGAACAGGGCCCTTTGCGGGGCATGCCCCAAGAATTTCAGCTCTTTTGCCTGTAAAAAAAAACATACAATACCCCCCCCCCAACATTACAACCCACCACCCACATACCCCTAATCTAACCCAAACCCCCCTTAAATAAACCTAACACTAAGCCCCTGAAGATCTTCCTACCTTGTCTTCACCATCCAGGTATCACCGATCCGTCCTGGCTCCAAGATCTTCATCCAACCCAAGCGGGGGTTGGCGATCCATAATCCGGTCCAGAAGAGGCTCCAAAGTCTTCCTCCTATCCGGCAAGAAGAGGACATCCGGACCGGCAAACATCTTCTCCAAGCGGCATCTTCGATCTTCTTCCATCCGGAGCGAAGCGGCAGGATCCTGAAGACCTCCAGCGCGGAACATCCATCCGGACCGACGACTGAACGACGAATGACTGTTCCTTTAAGGGACGTCATCCAAGATGGCGTCCCTCGAATTCCGATTGGCTGATAGGATTCTATCAGCCAATCGGAATTAAGGTAGGAATTTTCTGATTGGCTGATGGAATCAGCCAATCAGAATCAAGTTCAATCCGATTGGCTGATCCAATCAGCCAATCAGATTGAGCTCGCATTCTATTGGCTGTTCCAATCAGCCAATAGAATGCGAGCTCAATCTGATTGGCTGATTGGATCGGCCAATCGGATTGAACTAGATTCTGATTGGCTGATTCCATCAGCCAATCAGAAAATTCCTACCTTAATTCCGATTGGCTGATAGAATCCTATCAGCCAATCGGAATTCGAGGGACGCCATCTTGGATGACGTCCCTTAAAGGAACAGTCATTCGTCGTTCAGTCGTCGGTCCGGATGGATGTTCCGCGCTGGAGGTCTTCAGGATCCTGCCGCTTCGCTCCGGATGGAAGAAGATCGAAGATGCCGCTTGGAGAAGATGTTTGCCGGTCCGGATGTCCTCTTCTTGCCGGATAGGAGGAAGACTTTGGAGCCTCTTCTGGACCGGATTATGGATCGCCAACCTCCGCTTGGGTTGGATGAAGATCTTGGAGCCAGGACGGATCGGTGATACCTGGATGGTGAAGACAAGGTAGGAAGATCTTCAGGGGCTTAGTGTTAGGTTTATTTAAGGGGGGTTTGGGTTAGATTAGGGGTATGTGGGTGGTGGGTTGTAATGTTGGGGGGGGGGGTATTGTATGTTTTTTTTTACAGGCAAAAGAGCTGAAATTCTTGGGGCATGCCCCGCAAAGGGCCCTGTTCAGGGCTGGTAAGGTAAAAGAGCTTGTAACTTTTTTAATTTAGAATAGGGTAGGGAATTTTTTATTTTGGGGGGCTTTGTTATTTTATTAGGGGGCTTAGAGTAGGTGTAATTAGTTTAAAATTGTTGTAATATTTTTCTTATGTTTGTAAATATTTTTTTATTTTCTGTAACTTAGTTCTTTTTTATTTTTTGTACTTTAGCTAGTTTATTTAATTGTATTTATTTGTAGGAATTGTGTTTAATTAATTTATTGATAGTGTAGTGTTAGGTTAATTGTAGGTAATTGTAGGTAGTTTATTTAATTATTTTATTGATAGGGTAGTGTTAGGTTTAATTATAACTTAGGTTAGGATTTATTTTACAGGTAAATTTGTTATTATTTTAACTATGTAACTATTAAATAGTTCTTAACTATTTAATAGCTATTTTACCTGGTTAAAATAATAACAAAGTTGCCTGTAAAATAAATATTAATCCTAAAATAGCTACAATATAATTATAATTTATATTGTAGCTATATTAGGATTTATTTTACAGGTAAGTATTTAGCTTTAAATAGGAATCATTTATTTAATAAGAGTTAATTTATTTCGTTAGATAAAAATTATATTTAACTTAGGGGGGTGTTAGTGTTAGGGTTAGACTTAGCTTTAGGGGTTAATACATTTATTAGAATAGCGGTGAGCTCCGGTCGGCAGATTAGGGGTTAATAATTGAAGTTAGGTGTCGGCGATGTTAGGGAGGGCAGATTAGGGGTTAATACTATTTTTTATAGGGTTAGTGAGGCGGATTAGGGGTTAATACATTTATTATAGTAGCGCTCAGGTCCGCTCGGCAGATTAGGGGTTAATAAGTATAGGCAGGTGTCGGCGACGTTGAGGGGGGCAGATTAGGGGTTAATAAATATAATATAGGGGTCGGCGATGTTAGGGCAGCAGATTAGGGGTACATAGGGATAACGTAGGTGGCGGCGATTTGCGGTCGGAAGATTAGGGGTTAATTATTTTAAGTAGCTGGCGGCGACGTTGTGGGGGGCAAGTTAGGGGTTAATAAATGTAATACAGGGGTCGGCGGGGTTAGGGGCAGCAGATTAGGGGTACATAAGTATAACGTAGGTGGCGGTCGGCAGATTAGGGGTTAAAAATTTTAATCGAGTGGCGGCGGTGTGGGGGGACCTCGGTTTAGGGGTACATAGGTAGTTTATGGGTGTTAGTGTACTTTAGGGTACAGTAGTTAAGAGCTTTATAAACCGGCGTTAGCCAGAAAGCTCTTAACTCCTGCTATTTTCAGGCGGCTGGAATCTTGTCGTTAGAGCTCTAACGCTCACTTCAGAAACGACTCTAAATACCAGCGTTAGAAAGATCCCATTGAAAATATAGGCTACGCAAATGGCGTAGGGGGATCTGCGGTATGGAAAAGTCGCGGCTGAAAAGTGAGCGTTAAACCCTTTAATCACTGACTCCAAATACCAGCGGGCGGCCAAAACCAGCGTTAGGAGCCTCTAACGCTGGTTTTGACGGCTACCGCCGAACTCCAAATCTAGGCCAAAGATAGATACACTATAACTAATAGTTACATTGTAGCTATCTTAGGATTTATTTTTATTTTACAGGCAACTTTGTATTTATTTTAAAAAATATACCTGTAAAATAAAACCTAACCTAAGTTACAATTACACCTAACACTACACTATAATTAAATTAATTACCTAAACTAAATACAATTAAATACAATTTAAAAAAAATATCAAAAGTACAAAAACCACTAAATTACAGAAAATAATAAAATAATTAAAAAAATTTAAAACTAATTACACCTAATCTAATCTCCCTAACAAAATAAAAAAGCCCCCCAAAATAATAAAAAGCCCTACCTTATACTAAATTACGAATAGCCCTTAAAAGGGCCTTTTGCACGGCATTGCCCCAAAGTAATCAGCTCTATTACCTGTAAAAAAAGTACAATACCACCCCAACATTAAAACCCACCACCCACAAACCCAACCCTACTCTAAAACCCACCCAATCCCCCATTAAAAAAACCTAACACTAACCCCTTGAAGATCACCCTACCTTGAGAAGTCTTCACCCAGCCGGGCCAAAGTCCTACACAAAGCCAGGCGAAGTGGTCCTCCAGATGGACAGAAGTCTTCATACAAGCCAGGCAGAAGAGGTCCTGCAGACGGGCAGAAGTCTTCATCCAGAGGGCATCTTCTATCTTCATCCATCTGGAGCGGAGCGGCTCCATCTTCAAGACATCCGACGCGGAGCATCCTCTTCTAACGACATCCGACGACTGAATGAATGGTCCTTTAAATGACGTCATCCAAGATGGCGTCCCTTGAATTCCGATTGGCTGATAGAATTCTATCAGTCAATCGGAATTAAGGTAGGAAAAATCCTATTGGTTGGTGCAATCAGCCAATAGGATTGAAGTTCAATCCTATTGGCTGATCCAATCAGCCAATAGGACTGAGCTTGCATTCTATTGGCTGTTCCAATCAGCCAATAGAATGCAAGCTCAATCCTATTGGCTATTTAGTTTTAAATAGGAATAATTTATTTAATGATAGTAATTTTATTTAGATATATTTAAATTATATTTACGTTAGTGGGTGTTAGGGTTAGGGTTAGACTTAGGTTTAGGGGTTAATAAATTTAATATAGTGTCGGCGACGTTGGGGGCAGCAGATTAGGGGTTAAACACTTTATTAGAGTTGCGGTGGCCTCCAGGAGCGGCGGTTTAGGGGTTAATACATTTATTAGAGTTGCGTCGGTACAGGGTGGGCAGATTAGGGGTTAATATGTATAATGTAGGTGACGGTGGGCTCCGGGAGCGGCGGTTTAGGGGTTAAACACTTTATTTGGTTGTGGCGGTATATGGGGGGGCAGATTAGGGGTGTTTAGACTCGGGGTACATGTTAGGGTGTTAGGTGTAGACATTTACCATAGGAATCAATGGGATATTGTGCAGCAGCTTTCGCTGCTTTCAGACTTTCATTGATTCCTATGGTATCCACCGCCTCCAGGGCAGCGGATTGAAAACCAGATACGCTGGGCCGGAAAAGTGCCGAGCGAACCTGGTAGGAATTTGATAACTTCCAAAAGTAGTCAGATTGTACCGAACTTGCGTTTGGAACATCTGTAGTGATGTAAGCATTGATCTGTGTCGGACTGAGTCTGGCGGATCGTATGTTACGTCACAAAATTCTACTTTTGACGGTCTGTAGGGATTGATAACTAAGGCGAATCAGGCTCGCCACAAATACACTGCGGAATTCCAGCGTATTTGTGGTTGACAGCTTGATAAATAGAGGCCAAACTCTCTCATACACATACAAAAACACATATACACACTCTCATACACACACAAACACATATACACTCTCTCATACACACACACAAACACACATACTCTCTCATACACCCCCACACACACATACACACTCTCATACACACACAAACACATATACACTCTCTCATACACACACAAACACACATACTCTCTCATACACACACATACACACTCTCATACACACAAACACATATACACACTCTCATACACACACTCTCATACATACACACACACACTCCCTCATACACACACACACACACACACACATACTCTCTCATACACACACACACAAACACATATACACACTCTCATACACACACAAACACACATACTCTCTCATACACACACACAAATACATATACACACTCACATACACACACACAAACACACATACTCTCTCATACACACACACACACACACACACACACACTCTCATACACACACAAAACACACATACTCTCTCATACACACACATAAACACACATACTCTCTCACACACACACACACACACAAACACACATACTCTCTCATACACACACACAAACACACATACTCTCTCATACACAAACACACATACTCTCTCATATACACACACAAACACATATACACACTCTCATACACACACACACATACACACTCTCATACACACACACTCTCTCATACACACAAACACATATACACACTCCCATACACACACACACAAACACATATACACACTCTCATACACACACAAACTCAAATATACACTCTCATACACACATACAAACACACATACACACTCTCATACATACACACAAACACATATACACACTCTCATACACACACAAACACACATACACACTCTCATACACACAAACACACATACACACTCTCATACATATACACAAACCCATATACACACGCTCATACACACACAAACACATAACACACTCTCATACACACACACATACACAAACACATATACACACTCTCATACACACACAAACACATATACACACTCTCATACACACACAAACTCAAATACACACTCTCATACACACATACAAACATACATACACACAAAATCATATACACATGCTCATACACACAAACACATAACACACTCTCATACACAGAAACACATATACACACACATACACAAACACAAATATACACTCTCATACACACACAAACACATATACACACTCTCATACACACACAAATAAATGCACTCTCATAAACACACACAAACACACATATTCTCTCATACACACACAAACACAAATACACACTCTCATACATACACACAAAGTCACAAACACATAACACACTCTCATACACACAAACACATATACACACTCTCATACACACACACAAACACTTTTAGAAATTTAGGGAGAGAAATACTATTGTATTTTATTGTACATATTAATTCCCCAACACAATTAAACCCTATGCTTAGGGAGGAAAAATAGTTTTTCCTTTAATCACAATAATGGAGGTGGGGGGTGCTCAATATCCTGTATAAACATAGAAAAATGTTGAAAGATGAAATGGATATACCAGAGCACTCAAGTTGAGCTATTAAGAATAAATTCTCAATGAGAGTTGATGTGCAGGACTGGGGTATTATAAATAAAACATAACTTTTAATAATGTCAAAGTAAAAAATAAGTAATCAGAGCAGGAAATGTGGAGACTATGCTGCTACAAGCAGAGTGCCGCTGGATATTCTGGTTGGACACTTTAGCGCCACTGGGTATCAATGAACAAGATGGTTACAACTCTTTCTTGTAAATTACAAACCATAACAATATGTCCATAATAGTACTATGCTTTAGAACCAAAGCTAGCGAATAAAATATTATTTTGGATGTCTGTACCCCCATAATCTGGTTTCTTAAAGTATCCACGATCATAACATATTTAAATATACAAATTGAGTAAAATAAGAACAAATGATATGACGTGGATATGGTAGCAATCATGTGTTTTAACATACTTATTCAGGTTATGCAATAAGGTCTAATATATTCTAACACCTTTAATTCAGTGGTTCTAGCTGAATTCCTGGCCCTATCTATACCATCATTCATAACTACTACATAGGATTTAATATACACTAAACCTTATCAGTATACATTGTTCACCCTTGGATAATTTAGTACGTTATTGAATTGGGGAGCACTATTGTCTGATTAATTATTAACTATATATTTTTTATCTGATAGCTACAAACCCATTGACATGCGTAGTACTGTGACTGAATAGGAGTAACGTTGGTATATATATAACATCAACACCATAAATATTGATAAGACATGGATCATATACTAAAACAATAACTTTGAAATCTCTTATCAGTAGATGATTATATCAGCAGACCTCACTAATACTTAAGAATATCTAAGGGTATAACACCTGTGATAGAAGCTTTAATACATATATAGTATTGTTCAGATAATTCATCCATATACGACTACTCTGTATTTGGCATTAATACTAATAGGAGATGCGCTACCCTATGTCATTATCTGAGCCGGATTACCTTTATTGTTAGGTGCCATAGACGTAACCTAATATCAGTAATAGTTCTCTGATCTATGTACAGGTATTTTCTTTATTTGCCAAATATCAACGTAAATAATGGTGACGAGACTTGTAGTAAAGATGTACTAATTGATCGCTATGGTAACATGTTGATAAATGCATACAGACTAATGGAAATAGAAACTGTCTGTTTTATTTATATCTCCCATACCAAATAATGTCCCTTAACGCCGATGTGTAATATGACGATATTTGCGTGATGAGTCACGCCCATCTGCATCAGTATGACAAGTCATGTGACAAACTTCTACCCAATTGGGTAGATGATTAGTGATTGGCCGGCCGTAAGAGGGTGTGTATGAATACTCACCCGTGATTGGCTCTGAGCGATATTTAACCGCTCGAGTTGAGGCAGGACGGGTTAGCCTTTGAAAAAGCCACGGACGTGGCGAAATGCGCATCAGGCGCTCCAGATGAATGCTGTTAGTCTGTGTGTGTGTGCTAATTTGACATAATTTGACACTACTGCCCAAAGGACGCTTATTATGAAGTATCCCTTCCAAGATAATTAGTCTTCTCCTTTGGCTTCTATATTTGACTTTATTAAGGTTACAATTACCTCATACTTATGTATTATATATAGCATGGGATTCTGACAAGGCGTAGTACCGCTCCAGCATTGCACTAGCTAGATAATTCTTGTGTGAGGTCAATCCTTTTTTAGATTAGTTTCTCGTGCAATCCGCGAGCATATTGTGGTACATCCTTGCCAGACTCACCCACCTCACACACCTTTCTTGTGGGTATAATTGTTCAATAGCTACATATGCATGTTAGCTTTTTAGTCACCGCTCTTACACCTCTCCTCTGCGATTTGAGTTTCATTCTGACTCATTTCCCAGGCCTGCACATTGATAGATTTGAAAGTTCAACTTAATTTTGTACTACAATACAAAGTGTGTGACTCCTATATAAGCTAACAGCGGCTGAGCATTGCACTCAGCAGAATATTTTGTGGAAGTGTACCTTCCTTTCTTGTTTGATTAGTATTGGTGCTATTGTAAAGCACTCTATAGTGCTTTCTGATCTTGAACTACCCACTAGACATACTCTGTATGGCCAATACTTGGCACTTCAGCATTCATCTTTTTTAATTGATTTTATATACACTACACTGAGTGAATGTTTGTCACTATGACTTATTTTTTACTTTGACATTATTAAAAGTTATGTTTTATTTATAATACCCCAGTCCTGCACATCAACTCTCATTGAGAATTTATTCTTAATAGCTCAACTTGAGTGCTCTGGTATATCCATTTCTTCTTTCAACATTTTTCTACACACACAAACACACCTACTCTCTCATACACATAAACACACATACACACTCTCATATACACACAAAAACACATATACACACTCTCATACACACACACAAACACACACACTCATACACACACACAAACACATATGCACACTCTCATACAAACACACATAGTCTCTCATACACACACAAACACACACTCTCTTATACATAAACAAACACACAAACACACTCTCATACACACACTCTCATACACAAACACACTCTCATACACACACAAACACATATACACACTCTCATACACACACACAAACACACACACTCATACACACACACAAACACATATACACACTCTCATACACACACACACAAACACACACACTCATACACACACACAAACACATATGCACACTCTCATACAAACACACATAGTCTCTCATACACACACACAAACACACACTCTCTTATACATAAACAAACACACAAACACACTCTCATACACACACTCTCATACACAAACACACTCTCATACACACACAAACACATATACACACTCTCATACACACAAACACACACATTCTCTCATACACACACACAAACACACTCTCATACACAAACACATATACATACTCTCATACACACA